>NC_062966.1:19072716-19323796 GCF_023119035.1 Salvia hispanica
CTTTTGGAAAGGGTTTTGTTGAAAGCAATTCGATCGGGGTGTGGGTCTCTCCTTCCCCCTGGGTCGAGCACCAAGGCTCTTAGGATATCTTCGAGAGTTTGTATCGCCTCTTGGATTGCCCATGGGACCGGGTAAAAGCCCGGCTAAAATTTAATCGTTTCCAAGCACGCTAGAAATAACCCAAAATTTTTAATGAACTTCGTCCGGTGTCGTTCTTTGGGATAAAACGTAGATTTCCTTTATGTGACCCGACTAGCGTCCGACCCATGGGTTATAAGAATCGGTAAAATGCCACTTGGAGGGATCTCGTCACCCAAATGGCGGTGTTCCCTTTTGGGTCATTGGCAAGGCCGTCAAAAAATCCATGGCGATTGCTCCCATTTCCACGGGGATCTCCGGTTTGTAACTTTCCACCCGGGTCGTTGATGTAAGGCCTTCCTTTGCAAAGGGCGGCAAGCTCCAAAAATTATATCTCCCATTCCACCCCACACGAGGTTTTGGAAACCGTATTCCATGGGTAAGGGTTGGCATTCTCGAAATTGGATTATCTTTTGCTTTTTTTCGATAAATGACCAAAGGGCCTATTTCCCTTTTGGGTTTTTTTATAATATTAAAAGGCCATAACTTTCTCGTTACTATGATAATTGAAATACAAGGGGGCGGAAACCGTATTCCATGGGTCTTTGGCACTTAAATTTGGATTATTCCCCGTCGTTTTTAAAAAGGGCCAAAGCTCCTTTGGGTTTTTTAATAATATTAAAAAGGCCTAACTTTCTCTTACTGTGATAATTGACCACTACGGAGACTTTGGGAAACGTTTTCCCCCAACCCCGGCCCCGTTGGAATTGTAGTATCTCGGCTTTTGCTTGCCCCACATCCCGGTTGTCGGCGATCATAGGTAGTGTTGGGGCTTTTGGCCCCCGCGGAAAAGGTGGTGGAGTGTTATGCTTGATTGTATCGGCAACTCCTTCTTTAATTTTCCCCATCCAAATCCTCCGTTCCTCGGGTCTCCAACCCCGCTACCCTTTCTCTGTTGTCCCCTTCCCGTTGTCGTCGCTTTTCGCATTCAGGGCTTGCGTAACACCTTTTTGGCTTCACTTACTCTCCGGGTGAAATCACCCCCGGATAAATTCCGATCCTTGGTTTCCTTGTTCACCCCTTCAAAAGGGGGGCCCCCTCATCTCCTTCAGCGATGGTTGGGGCATGACTGGGGAAAGACTCTTACTTCTCCCGTCTCGCTCGGGGTTTCATCATATTTTGCCTTATGCACGATATTTTCCTCTTCAATGCCTTGTCTTTGAAGAGGGGAAAAAAACCGGCAGGCCGATTAAACGGCCCGTAATAAGTCGGGCGGCGGGCCTCCCCCTTTTAAAAAAGGTGGGGCCCTTTCAATCTTCGCCCTGCTTGCCCCGGCGGCGTCCCGTTTGTTTTTCGGGCTATTTAAGAATTGTATGGTCCCTCGTAGCTCTTCCCCGGGCGTCGGTGGATTGCGATCGGGGGGTTTCACATCGCGGGTTCGGCAGGGTAACCACTAGGCGTGGGGGGACACGCGGCGGGGCGGTGTGTTGCGGCTGGGGATCGCCCTCCCCTTGGTCCCCCATTCTCACTAGTGTTCTTCCTTTTGGGGGTGGAAGTCGGGTTGGACTCGGCCCTCTTTTTCTTCGTCGCTACCATGCCTAGGTCGGCGGCGTCCGGGCCCCAAACAGGGGTACAGTATTTTTCCCGGGGGGAAGTATCCGGTGTCCCGCCGGGACCAGCCACATCTCATAAATAAAAACAAAAAAAAAAGAAAAATTAAAAAGGGATGTACACCAAAAAATCACACACAATAAGATATAAGCCCTCCATCCCCCAACGCGCCATTTGATAAACCTTTTTTTTTTAGGTACATTCCTCGGGTTTTTATGTAAATTTTGGGGTGTATCCCTGATGGGGAAAAGATTCGACCCAAATAAGGCTTGGTACGACAACCCCGGGTTCAAACAAGTTTTCCCCAAACCCTTTCGATTAGTATAATGGAGGTAAAGGGCGAAACCCCCGAGGATGGACACGTTTTGATAATCGGTGACTTTCCGGGTGTTTTTTGGGTTTCTAAAGCTTTGGGGTTTAGATTTTTCCTAGACAAGAATTAAAGGTGGTCTTTGACTAGTAGGCGTAAAATAACGGGGATGGTGGTGGGGTGAAAGTAGGGGACAAGGTGTCTAAAACATATGGAAAGTGAGTTACTAAAAAGGAAAATTAAAACAAGGGGGTTTTCGTGGTGGGGGCTCTCGCCCCGTCTGGATAGTACAACGGAGGGAACAAAAGCAAAAATAACTTAAAATTAAAAAAGGTCCAACTAAAAGGGTTTTGACGTTTTTTTCTTCACCAAGCATTGACAAAAAACATATAACACAAACACCATGACTAACTTGATTCATAAATTCAAACTCCCAAAATCCATCGATTAAAATGCTCAAACTTAAATTAAACGGGGAAACGCAACTTTACTTCTCGGACATGCAAGGGGGTAATCACGGGAAAAGAAATATAAAATTTTACTAAACTGCCAACTTCAAATAACAACTCCCATAAGAAAGCACTAAATTAAAAACAAAAATAGATCTAACTTTCCTAAACGGGAATAAGCAAACTCGAACCAAAACGACAGGGAAAAAGAAACTTAAACGTAAATGTTGGAAAATAACAAAGTATTCCAAAAGAGCAACAACGATGAGTGTTTGCAACAAAACCCGTGAAAAAAAGAAAGATTTAAAATGAAAAAAGTAACGATTGTTTGGCCACTTGGGGGATGATACTACTACACTACTCGAAACGGTGGGGCGGGGTGACTTTCCCGGGAACTCTTGGGGGGGGTGACCATGGCGTGGCGAGCGAGATTTGGGCAATCAAGGAGATCTTCTAGAGAGAATTCTACAAGTGTGTTTTGAACCGGAACTTGAACCGCTCTAAGGAACCAACTCTAAAGGGGCGAACTCTTCCTCTCTCCCAATCTTCTTTTTGGGGGCTTCCCCTTTTGGGGAGACTTTTCCGTTTTGACCTTTTTGCCCTTGTCAATGATCATCCCCCCTTTCCTTTCCCTCCGAGCCTTTTTTTGGGAAACTGGCTGGCCCTTAACCCCTTTTCACCGGGCCCGAATCGCTCCCCTGACTTGGATCCTTTAATCCCGCACTTGAGCAACTTTTGCGGGTAAGGTGGCGGACACGGTGGAGGGGTGGAAGGGCTTAAGCCCTCCCCCAAAAAGTTTTTTTCTATTTTTTCTATTTTTAAATTTTTTTAATATTAATGAAAAGTTTTCAGACCTTCCCAAACCAAATAATTGAAGACTAAATTTTGAAATTGAAGGGGGAACAAATTTTGATAATCGAAAATTTGCAGAAGATAATGAAAAAGAAAATGGCTGATGAAACTTTGGGAAGAAGTTAGTAATATAATATTGAAAGTCAATTTAAAAAATACCATTTTGACTTTTGAGCTCCCAAATTTAAAGTTTTCTTATAAAATTATGAAATTTATCCACGCTATAAATTTTGATCAATGAAAACTTCCTTAATTCCTTTTTTTTATTTAAAAATTGTTAAATTTATTTTTTAAATATAGCTAAAATTTTTAAAAAAATTTTTTTTTCTTTTAAAGTTCTTCTCCCGTAAATCATTTCCTTAATTTCCCCTTTTCCTTTAGCTATGTTAAATTTATGATGGGTTAGCCCAATTGTATATGTTTTTTTAAATAAAAGGTATTATTTTTTCATATATTTTATTTTGTTCTAAAGAAGTTGGAAATTTTTTTGGACAAAATGATTTAGGATATTGATGTGTTAAATTTTAAAAATTAAGGGTAAATTTTGAGAGATAATAAAGTAAGAGAGATGAAAAAGAATAAAGTATGAGACAAGAAAAATTTTTTTTAAAAAAGTAATGATTTTTATCTTTGGCAAAAAAAATTTTTTTTAATCCTTGGATAGAAGAGTATAATACTCCATCAATTTCGAAATATAAATTCTTTCTTTTTTGACTGTTTTTTTTAAAGATAGAATCTTTTTTTTTTAGAAAAAAGGGAAAAATCCAAACTTGGGTAATTTATTTTCCTTTTTTTCCTCATATATCTTATTTTACCCATTTTTTTTTAAATTTTTTTTTACTTTAAAGGTTTTTTCTTAAAAAATTTTGCCTTTCTCTTTTGGTTTTTTATGAAATGGAAAAAGGGATATGATTAAGCCCCTACTATAAAATTTTTAAAGGTCCGCCCCCTTTTGAATAATATTAAAATTTTTTTTAAACGTAATTTTTTAAAAAAGGGGAAATTTTGTTTTTCCTTTTTAACTTTGATTATTTTATTCAATGAACTCCAAATGTAATTTGGTTTATAGAAAATCATTTCAATTAATTCAAAAATAAATTTAAACCCAAAACTTCATTGGGGTTAAAAAAAATTTTGAAAATTTTAAAATTAAAATTGGGTTGAAAAAGGGGGGGTGTTACTTTTAAAGGGGAGGAAGAAAAAAATTTGAAGAAAAAAGGGAAATAGAAAGAATGAAATGAAGGGGAAGCTTTAAGCAACAAACATAATGAGTGGGGAATTTATGGGTGGGGGTAAAAATTAAAATTTAACCCCATTTTCTTTATTCAAAAGGGATTTTCTTTTCTTAGTTTTAAATTTTTAATCTTTACAAAATTTTGCATGCGGGAAAAAATGAAGGGAAATTGGGGAGTGAAACATTTTGTATGATCCCTCTAGTACGAAAATATATACAGAGGGGGGGAAAATAAAACTCAGAAAAAAGTAAAGAATTCAAATTGGACTTTTTAAATTTTAAATTTATGAAAAAGGCATTTACAAATGAGGGTTTGACGGTTTTCTTGATTCAGACTCCCACTTAAAATTCCCCTTTTTCAAATTAATTAATTTTTACAATGAGACAATGAACTGGACTGGGACCCTACATTTTTAAAAATGGAATTAAGCCTGAGAAAAAAAAAATGTATAGTTATTAATATCAAACCATTACTCCCAAAACCCAAACATTGTCATTTAACTCTCTGTTTTAAAACATAGGGAAGATTTATTAATGGCTTTGAAATATATTCCTGATTGATCTTGTGTCACGAATGCACTCTTGTTTTCCCTTTTTTCTTTTTGGATTATTTGGCCCATTATATTAATTAATCATATTTATTTCACATAAGACATGAATATTAGTATGAAAACATGCATATCGAGGGGGACCGTGGGATGGAGATTAAGACATTAATTATTAATGAGATATTTGTAGACTAACTAAAGATGATTACACGACAGTTAGTCGTGATCAAGCTCCTAACATTATATGCTTCTAATCACACTCGTTCAACATAATAATCCATGATTTCATGGCACGTAGAAGACAAATAATTAAGACATTCACCATTCACCAACTTAATTGTCTAGATTTGATTGTTAAACTAAATATCTTGCTTATAAATTATCTATAATCGTCGGCCTCATCATTTTCTGATTCGATGATTGTTATTCATCACAATATATATGCTATTAATGTTTCATTAGAAATCCATGAAGCACTAAATTAAAAATATTTTTTGACGGTGCTTGATATCTCCATTATTTCAATAATTCGTTGCTCCATATTCTTCTTACAGTATCATTTAAATATTTAGTGTCATATAACCTATGTAAGGACACACACTTGAAGGAAACAGTACTATTAATTGATGGCACAATCTTATCCACAAATTCATAATTTGAACGACAAGTGAGATTATTATCTAGATTAGGAATATGGCGCCATCATGTGAAATAGTTAATTAGAAACCTTGAGAAAAAACAATATTTTGCTTTCGGGTACAGTTTCACTATTCATTCACTAATGGAGAAATACAAATCCTAATTATATTTGCTACTACTATTGTTTACATTATGTGTGTGTGTGTGGATATCATCAAAAAATGATGATAAACACTACAAACATAAAAACACTAGCTAGTTCAATTTATTGTACCTTTTTCGGCCTAAAACTAGTGCGATTTTCAACGAGAACTTGCTAAATCTACCAGCCGTTTTCTCTCAAAATTACTCCTAATTTATTGGGTTGATATTGAGGGAAAGAAAACTTATTTGTGGAGATATAAATATATATTGATGAATTGATGGGGGGCATGGAGATTAGGTCAATGATGGTTGTTGGGAGATAATCAGGAGACAGATGATCAAGATGGCTTACCATCCTCTAACTAATTTATCTAATCATGCACAACTATTTGTCGGAATTAATGCATATCTTCTTCATTTTATTTTTACCCATCTCTTTCCTTTCCTTATTCCTAAATCTATTTACTTTCACAATGTATTTTGGTCTTTTATTTCTCAAAAGTCTCGCGTTACATTCAAATTTAATGTAAACAGCAAGAAAAAGATGAACTTTCAATTTATTTAATGACTAGCTAGACTTATTTGCATTCCCTTTTCAAATTACAAATACTAGTATTGTTGCCAATCTTAACATGAATATGATGAATACTTAATTAAAGTAGATGTGAATGGAAATTTATTTAATTAGTGAGAATCAAGAAACGGAAAAAATAAAACATTCAAACAACATAATTAATCTCATTAATCAATTAATACTCTTATTCCCGTTACATTATTGATTACTCCATTTATTAATTATTTTTTTTAGTAATGTAGAAAATTCAAAAATACATTTATGTATGGTGCATATTAAATGACCCATTATACTCATCAATCCAATATTAAAAATCACACAATCCGCAAAAGTTTATCATAATAAAATACTTCATCAATTTCAAATCCTGATTACGATGATGTTCATTCTTCTTCTTCTTCTCTTCTTCAAAATTGTTACAAACACACATCGTCAACATGTGATACAGCATTTAGTTCAACAGTGAAACACTACAACAAAACAATCAAAACTATTAATATGGATACTGAAACAACAACCATCATACTTCGGCAGTCCCCTGAATCAACAGAAAGAAGGAAAGGGTGTAAGCATGATTAGTAACCTACAAGAGGAATGTACCTGTAGAGAGGTGGGATCAAATAAACTATAGAATCGGATTTTACAGGAAGTTCACAGGAGAAATTGTGATAGTGTTGTTTGCATCAAATGTTATGGGTTCTTTTACTGCCGGCTCATGTCTCTTGACCCTGAAGATGAAAGAAACAAAGACTTCATCAATAACATCACTTAGCAATAAAACAAAGTAAATACTGAAATATGATATGGCTTCTTACTTATACTCCAGCTTCCCGAAATTACAAAACATTCATTCATAAGTTTTGGAAAACTTCCTTGTAAACAACATTAATAGTAGAATACATAGTCCCAGAAACTTCATCATTACAAACCAAAATTTTCAATCCCTCACGACTCGTGACTCTAGACACGGCGACATACAATTGGCCGTGGCTAAAGACAGGTTTTTTTAAAAATAATCCCACATGCGCAAGAGATTGACCTTGGCTCTTGTTAATTGTCATAGCATATGACACCGACAAAGGAAATTGTCGCCGTTGAAACTTGAAAGGCAACCTAGGATCAGAAGGTGTTAATGACATCCGAGGAATCAACACTTTATGGCCTTGATTATCAGCACTTAAGACTTTAGCTTCTAAAACATGATCACCTAAACGCGTAATGATCAATCGTGTCCCATTACACAATCCATTAGCATGATCTATGTTTCTTAACAACATAACAGGAGTACCAACCTTCAACAACAACTCATGATTTGGTGTACCAGAGCACTTAAGATTGTTCAAAAATTCTATCGAATGTATCTATGCAAAACCATTAGAATTTTGATCAGACTTGGATATGCTATCTGAGCTCAAATAAACACGGCCATCCGATTGATCCAAAGAAATCATATATTGATTAACCAAGTCAACCACATCTAACGTTGGAGCAAGTATAGCTCGATCATGCAAATGGCAGCTCAAATCTTGATTGTTCATATACGAAGGATAAATAGATGTAACAATGTTCTGTAGAGGATCACCACTATTGGGCAATACAATATCAGTAGGAAGATCAACACTGACTTCACCATCATTAGGACCACTAATAACTCCATCTCCAATAGATGCAATCCACTCAGAAAATTCCTTCAATTTCGATGCTTCCTCACCAGATTTAGTAGCAAGAACTCGCATATTTTTAGTCAAGTCTCAAAACTTTACAACTACTCCAAAGATATGATGAGTTAATAGTAGCATTCACAATATCTTGTCGGCTACCTTTAGGCACAACTGGTAAAATCTGTTTAAAATCACCCCCCAAGACAACAGTTTTCCCACCAAATGGCATCTCCATGCTCAACTCATTGCATACTCTCATAAGGTCACGCAAACTCCGTTCAACAGCTTCCACACAGTGTTTGTGAACCATAGGAGCTTCGTCCCATATAATAAGTTTTTCTCTCACAATCAACTCAGCTAATGCACTACCTTGTTTTATATTACAGATTGAATCTTCATTAGGATTGATAGGAATCTTAAACCGAGAATGAGCTGTTCTCCCACCAGGTAACAATAGTGAAGCAATACCACTGGAAGCCACATTCAAAACAATATCACCTTTTGAACGAATAGCCGCTGACAATGTCTTCCAAATGAAAGTTTTTCCTGTGCCTCCATACCCATAAACAAAAAATAATCCACCGTGATTAAAATTTGGGCAGACATTATCGATCATACACGTGGTTTTGGGCACTATGAACTTCAGAATAGATTAAATGCCCCCGCCAAGGTTTCCGGTCATAAATACCATAAAGGGAATCAATCAAATTTTTAAAATTTTTCCCAACCAAAAGGTTTTTTTTGGGATATGAATAAATAAAAAGTCATGCAAAGTTTTTCCCCCCTTAACTAAAAATTTTAATCTCAAACAATCCTAAATTTTTTATCTCATCACCCCCCAACAACAAATCTACAATCATTTAAAAAGTCCATGTAGTGAAAAAACCAAAAACATTATAATGAACCATATGTTTTTACGCTTTTAAAAAAAAAATACCCGGATGATGTAAGAGTTTGCGTTGTTTATGAACAACATTTCGCACAAATATTTCCAAAAAATTGTCCACACAATACCCGGGGCCGGGCAAGTTTTCCGGAAAGAACAAACTCACAAACAACAATCGAAATCAAATGAGCCAACCCCAAAAAAGAAGCCTCTGGGAATGCCATAAAATGTATTCTCTACCCGTCCAAAAACCCCCAAGCAAAAAGAAATTCTCAAATGTAGCAAAATTAATACCATTAACACATTTTAATGTCTTCAAAAGTTTAAAGACCCCCAAACCATTCAAGAAACATCTCAAGAAAGACATACCTGCAACGGGAAAAATTTTAAAAAAAAACATTCCCCCAAGAATACCTTTGTTTTCAAGGTCCAAGTTTTCAAAATTCCATACAAACGGGGGGAATTTCCCCCGGGTTTAGATTTCTTCCTTCCACAAATTTTTTATTTTGTTTTCCATCCAACCCAAAAAATTGGCTTTCACGCACCGTGTTGCGATTCACGACACGTTCCAATGGCCCCGGAACCCTTTAAAAATTACATATTGTTCATTTGGTAGATGAAAAATCAAAACTTTCAACAAAGGGTCCTTTTGTTGAATGTCATATCCAAATATTCTCCAAAGGGTTTTACAGATGATATGATCTACAATCATAAAAAAAAACTAACCTCATCCACATTTTTTTTCCCCACCATCAACCAGCTTTTCAAAAAAAAGGTCGTTTACGTTTATCATAACCCCTTGTTTATGTACTTAAACAAATACTTGATTGATCGCGATTGATTGACCATTCCACATTAATATTAATTCCATACTTTCAAGAAAACGATTGGAGGAACTACAAATCGATTATTCCCAAAAACACCCCATCCTTCAAGATAACACACCATTATCTCTACCCCTAAATAGGGTAACCATCATCATCAAAATTAGTTTTCGCAATATAAATTTGGGAAGATTTCCATCTTCCGTTAACCCATACACGGAGATGATTTTTTAACAATACCACAAGGACCAAAACCCTAAATTTTCCGACATTCGATAATAGTATGGATCAACTTGGGCATCAAGTATTTCAAAAAAAATGATCTCATCAATACGCCAAAAATCGGGTTTTTTATCCCCCTTTTCTTAAAAAAAAGCAAAATATGTGCAAAGAGGGGGAATCCACGCTTTTTAAATTCGATGGTATAAACAACCCCATAGAAAAAATTTGAAAGCATAAAATATATATATATATATATATATATATATATATATATATATAGGGTTTTTTATCTTTTGAAGACCCAAATTTTTAAAAGGGCAAAACGAACACGGGCATACGTAAAAAATTTTTGGCATAGTTATTTATTTTTAGGGCATGCTAACAAAGAGACCCAAAAAGATCTTAACATGACATAAATCCAAATCTTATAATAATTTTTCCCCCAAAATACTTAATTATGACCTTCCGTGTTTTGGGTTAATTATTGACCATTAGATCATCTAATTCCCAGGGGCCCAAAATTTGGGCCATTTGGGTTTAAACACATACTTGTTTTGATCATCTCCCCATAAAATATATAATAATCCAAAAGTTGAGACACTAACCAAACGAATTTTTTTAAAATCCCCAAAAAGTCTCTTACTCTTTTAAAATCCCTAATTAAATTATCTAATTTGATTTTAAAAAACCCGAAATAAAATATCGGCCGATCTTTGGGTTTTTCCAACCCTTTTTGGGGGCGGAATTTTACAATTTCCCCGGCCATTTTGGGGGTTACAAGAAAAAAAGAATAAACAAATTTGGATACCCCCCCCATCTACATATGAATAGCATTTTGAAAAGTTCTCAATCATATATTTTTAGCGCCACCAAAAAACCCGGGGAAGGCAAAAAATGCTTTCCCCATTTTTTAAACCCCCTCTCCCCTCTAAAAACCGCATCAGCCAAACCCGTACATCTCAAAAACGAATTTTTTTTTGGGTCCGTAAAATCTTAAACGGCCCGCCCTAATCAAAAATATGCATCAACAAAAAAATTGTTGAAATAATGCCGTGAAAAAAGAATGGTAGAACACTCATCAACTCCCCAGGAACCGATAGAAAAATTCTTTGGACAAATTCCGACCCCGGGGGAACCATGTCCAAAGTTTTCAAAATGGAATGTCATCCGTATAACCATCCTCACCATAAAATAAAAGAGGATATTGAAGTGGAAGATAAAAAGGAGGGATCTCATTTATACGCGAATCCCCCGCATTTATATTCTACTATAATGCCCCGCCCCCAAAAGCTTCATCTAAATCTCCCACAAAAGAATAGCAACCTCGTTTTAATAAGGAAGTTTTTGGAGTTCCCCCATCTCTACCTTTTTTACCAAGAAACCCTTCAAAGGGACATTCTTATTTTTTCTTCATGAAGCCCCCTTTTCAAAATGTTTTTATAAAGCAATTTTTTCAGCCCCCAAAAACTTTTTAAATTCCAATTATTTTTGTTCAAGATTACAAATTGGGCAAATTTTAAAGAACCATCTAACGGCAAAAAACTCCCCAAACAAGTGGTAATTTTGGCCATTTAAAGGAAAAAAAAGGGGGGCGCAGACCGGGGGGGTTTTAAACTATTATCAATTTTACCACCCAACGAAGTAAAAAAGGGAAAAAATTAATTATAAGATCAATATTTTTTTAAAAAATGGACACTTTTTAAGTCTTTAGAGAAATTAAATCATGTAAGACTTCGGGGGACTTTAAAAAGGGTTAGGAATCTCAATCTTCCCATTCATACAACATTTTGAAAAAATTTGGGTTTTTTTCTTTAGACGGTTTTCCCAATCGTTCCCATACCAAAATATGCACCAAAATGAACATAAAAAGAAGCATCACCAATATCCCGATTCTACAAACATTAAACAAAAGTGAGCCAATAAAAATAAAACAATGTACACATTCAATAAAAAATTTTTTACACGGCAATAAAGGGGGATGGCCACTACAATTTTTTAAACAACTACTTGAATTTTAAAAACATTATAAGGGAAACAATTTTAACAATGTAGGGGGTGGCCACTACATTTTTTTAAAGCCTCCCCAACTTAAATAATTTTTTTTTTTATTTAAAATAATTAAAAGGGTTGGAAAAAATGAATTAACCATTTTGCATTTAAAATTAGAAAATGAATCATTTAAACCCTATAGATTACACCTTTTTTTTTTTTTAAAAAAAGATTGTTTTTAGTTTAAAGGTCTAATATGGCCCGCCTATAATATAAATATGTGGAAAATAATACAATACATTTTGTAAAACAGAAAAAAGACTCGACTGTTAGACTAATAACTAAAGCAAATTTACATCAAAAAAAAAAACCTAAAGGATGTACACCACTTCTCCTAATGAGATTTAAGATATTATTTATCAAAACCTATAATTTAAGATTACTCTGGTGAGACACTTCCTAGTCGAGCTTCATTTTATTGCAATATAGTGATCCTATCCACTAAAAACCTAAACCTTGAAACCTGAAATCTTAAACCCTCAACTTTAAAATATACTCATCATGACCAACAAATGAGCCAAATATCAATAAAAATCTCCCTCCGTAATATAGTTATATGCTCATATTAAGAAAGTGCTTTACAATCGGGCTATGTGAACGGTAAATCAAAAAAAAATTCCTAGCACTTATCCAAGCATCTATTCACCTAACGGTATTGTTTATTGGAACCAAAGTAGTATTTTGTTGAAGCTATACTTGTATCCTATCTAATCAAATAATTGTGTTTCGAGGTATAAGGAATGTAATAGAAAGAATGGAATACATATACGGATGCTAAAAATATGAAATGCAAAGCTAGACTCAGTAAGATGACCATTCAAGGAATATTTAAAACAATTACATATCAGATTGAAAGCAAACCTGTGTTGTGAAGCTCCACGAAATGGATTTAGCAATTTCCTCTTGTGCAGAAGCCGTTTTCGGTTGTAAAGATTTTAGTTGTTTTTCCATTGTCTGTGTTCTGGAGAAAAAAAATCAGTACTAAAAGTAAACTAAATACTTCAAGAATTGTAATGGTTATTAAAAACTTATTCATATCACAAAACGTTACTAAACCCATAACACCTCTTAATTAACCAATCATATATAAGTTTAAAACTATTTTAGTGCTATAGCTAATGTTGTGATTGGGATTTCTATCAGTTATATTAATACGTTTAATAGATAGTTCCTAAGATATGTTAAAATATAAGGATCCTATTTTAAAATATTTTCGCTCATTTATCACCAAAAATCTTTTCACTTTCCCTTATTTATCATAAAAACTCTACAAAACTTTTCACTTTTTCTAAATGATTTAAGGAATATTGGCAACTTTGTTTATTGGTAAAATTCAACCCTAGCATCTCAATAAGTTGATTGCGTAGGAATATTAATGTAAAAGTTGGATAAATAATGCTTATTATATGGCAATTAGTGCTCCATAACAATGCATTGAATATTAGCATTAATATAATTATAACAGTTACAAATAAAGTGGAATTAAGGTAATTCAATAAATTTGTTAATTGCATTTTCATTATTATTATTGTGCAGTAATTTCTATCAACCGATTAGACTTTTTTAACCATTGAAATGTCTCAATACATGATTGCATATTAAGTAGAAAATGAATTTCCATCATTATTGTGCATTAAATGCACACAATTCTTACAAAACATACTCGTCCAATTTAGCTTTGTTTTTAGGATTTCCTATTTCATCTTAAAAAATTACAACAACTATGTTGATTGTTGAGTTCTACAATTTTTCGCACAACGGAATATTTTTTTTAAAACACATTAATTTCAATTTTGTGAGCTTTGTGAAAAAACTAAAATTAATGCCATTGTAAAACTTTTGAATACATATATAATTGAATATAATCATCTATACATGTAGCAAAAGATGGAAACATCTATACTAATGCCATTTTAATTAAAACTTTATCTATCAATTAACTTTTTTTTATTATTTAAAAGGTCAAATAATTATAACTCATTTACACAAAAACTAAATTACCAATAATTAATACTCTAAACAGTAAGCTCATTTACAATCCATATTCCTCAATTTTAATTTTATTCCTATTGTCATCACACTCCATCAAAGTGCTTCTCATGAAAAAAAAAGGAATCACAAATCTGAAATTTTGAAATATAAATTTTCCTAAATTACCAATAATTAATACTCTAAACAGTAAGCTCATTTACAATCCATATTCCTCAATTTTAATTTTATTCCTATTGTCATCACACTCCATCAAAGTGCTTCTCATGAAAAAAAAAGGAATCACAAATCTGAAATTTTGAAATATAAATTTTCGACTCATATACAATAATACATAAATGGCGTGAGTTATGGAAGGTGATCATGAGAAGCCCTTTGGCTTTTCGCTTCTTCTAACCTTCATTATCTTAATTTTATTGTATATGGTCGTGTCTTTCTATATTCTCATTTTGTGCCTATAAAAGGTATTGTACATTGATTACACATATTAAAAGTATTCTCCCTCATCTCTCAAGCTTTTTTACATTTTATTGTGTATTTTAGGAGCATTGTATTGCTTGATTCCCGGAGCTCCATCAACTTTGTTGGTGTCTAGCGGGTTTAAGTTGCTTCTACATGTTAGGAGGAAATTGTTTGATATTGTTTCTTATTTCAAATAAATATTTCATATTTTGAAGAAAATAAAATTGCTCGATAACGTTGAATTTATGTATGGCATTTACCAAATAACATGTTGTATTCCAATAAGGCGGCCAAAAGTAATCAGTAAACCTCAATAATAATAATAATATAGAAATGCACATAACAAAAGCTCATTGCCCATCACTTAAAGCAATGATGCCAACCTAATAATTGGAAAAACAATAGCTAATACCAAAAAACATAATAAAAAACAGATCCATGGGAGTTCAGCTAATGAAAATAACTTTCTATAAACTAATTCTTCTCCTGTTTGATCATTAATTTCTTCTGCTCACCAACAACGACAGTCGTTTCTCCTAAAATTTCAACATCCAAAATTCTTTTCAATGAATCTTTAGCAATCAATTCAGTACGAGTGTCGTTGGTACCAGAGGCAGAGCCATGGAGAACAACGCCCGTTCCAGCAAACTGAATAGAAATGTAAACATTAGTACATGGAAGTGTAAAAAAAAACATAAAATTCATTTGGGACCAAATCGTTACCGGAGAAGCCCCTTCCAAACTGGGAGAAATTTCCAATCGTGAATCTGAACTCCTTGAGTCCAAAGTTGGAGGGGCATACTTCTCGACGATTTGAGGGTCATTGCAAATTTTATTCACAGTGTATGGATTATCAATCCAATACTCAGTATTTTTTTCACATTGATTCTAAAAAGTAAAGTTTGCCCCAAGAGCTTTTCTTCAATCTCAGGAGGAATATATTCATCAGCTCCAAGCTAGAAAAAATAAAAAATATATATAAAATCAACATGTAAGTAAAGGTCCATAAATAATTTGGTATATCACCAAAATACCTCTTCATGGCCAAGTCGAATTTCATCAACTTTTTTCCCTAATAGTTGGACACATTCTCGATCCCATAATAGCAATGAGGCATTGCTACTACCGTCAACAACGTTCACAATGAACCGGAACCTGCAAAACGAAAGCAAGTAGACGGGTCAAATGCGGAAACAAATATAAATGATGATAAGCAGTGGGAAATACTAAACCTCGGAACGACAATCCCATCAGAATTATCGCATTTATCACAGGTGAACCCATTCTCAAGCTTCACAGCCTTTTTGACACATTGTTTACATGCCATGTATGACCATTGTCCATAGTGACACTCAACATTTTCAATTCTACAACAAATCCAGTAAGAACCATCCTATAGAATACAATATTTAATTTTAAGTGAAATAAAAGTAATATATAAAGAATCAAAAAAAGCAAATAGAAAGGGGGAAAAATGACCACATCTTCTTGTACATCTGCAAGGGTCTTTACGACCAAGTCATCAAATTCATTAGAAACCCTTGCATCAATAAAACGAAAAATTGCTTCTTGAGACAAAAAAGCGGCATCACCGGAAATCCTATGAAGATATCACGTGGATGTTAAGAGAATTAACATTTCACGTAGAGGCAATACTACAATTAAAAGTGATTTAAAAGCAAAACTCTAAAAATGCAAGAAAAAAAGCTTTACCTCTCTTTGAAACTGGAAATCTCAACCATATCTTGGTTGATGTAAACCCTAGATGTATTAAAGTGCGTACTCACACGAATCGTGCCTAAAATTAAACTTTTTAAAGTTAGTAATTTGTCGCAATAGAAAATTACATATATTTAATAAAAAAAATGACACTTACCGCGAAACAAAGTTGGCTTGCAAAATTGGACAATAATAATAGGCATTTTTCCTTTAATTCTTTCCAGTTGTTGAAGATAGGAGTCAACAACATCTCCCCACAATGTGCAAAAAAGCATGGTATGGCTGTGGAAAAAAGGGGTTCAAATATGTTCTAAAAATAACAAAGCAAAACCATTTTCAACACTTACTCAGCATCTGATAGCCGGATCTCGATGAGTTTAGATGTAGAATGCTTAACAATTTTTCCAGTGTCGACAACCACACCGATGATGTCTGCAAAAATATAAAGGTAAGAACCGTGGACCAATAAAGTGTAAAGTAAAGTTAAAGATGCTAAACTTACCAAAAAGTGGTTCATCACATACATTACCAATCTGCATAATCTCCTCAAATGACTTAAAATTAAAAAGCATTTTTGGAAATTGAGGCTCATTAACTTCAAACATTTGTGTGCTTGAAATCATCTTAATGTGGTATGCATGATTTGTAACTGGATTGCGAGGACGATTTTGCCTCACGAGAAAATTGCGTATACGAAAAATACCCCCTTCCCTCATTAGTGCGCCAAACCTTGCGTGTAGAATGCGTGGAATGGTTGCTTGAATCCTTATGCCCTGAACACAAAAAAAGTCCATAGCTAATGATTTCATATAACTTACAAAATCATAACTAAAAAGCACAAAACAACATACCATTCGATCGTGAAGCACACATTCTAAACTCACGATATTGGTTTTGTCTCTAGGAGCGGCAACTTCATAGATGTGAATACAACGAACTTTGATAATCGAATTAGTTTTCGTTAGCTGTAGATCATCGAGCAACGTGTGGAATGGTTCCATGGTATCAACCTTGCTACTCGTGGGAAGAACAAAAAGATGAAGCTTGAGTTGTATAAGGTATGTAGGTATGTGGAGATAGATCAAATGTCATATTTATAGGGCAAAAAATGGACCATGAGCCTCCTTTCAAACTTCTCAAATTCTCCACGTATAAGTGTGCATTTGATGCACACTATGATGATGGGATATTTTTTGAGCAATTTATATGGAGTAACGGCTAAACTGCAATGACAAATATTGATATATATAATGATGATGGGAGTTATTTCTGGACAATTAATATGCAACGCCTATTTCAATTTATAAACTTCCATTCGACCATTCATCATACAAAATGATGAAGCTATATTTAAAAAAATAAATATCTTATACAAGTGATTTAAAAAAATAAATATTAGAAGTAGAAAACAAAGCAATTGATTTGTGATATTTTTTTCGCATAATTTTATATCACAATGATATTAAACTTGTATTTTTCATTACATACCTTTTTTCTTATACAAATCACCTGTATAAGCAATTTCCACTATACACTAAAATCTACTCCCTCTGTCCCATTAGAAATGCAACGTTTTCCTTTTTGGGTTGTCCCACTAAAAATGAAACGTTTCCTAAAATGGAAACATCACTCTCTCTACTTTTTCCTCTCTCTTACTTTACTCTCTCTTCATTAACTCACAAAACAACACTTGCATAAAATCCTGTGCCGGAAACCAAATGTTTCATATTTATTGGGACGGAGGGAGTACATTATATGAATATAGGCCAAAAAATACTGAAAGCACAACTTTATTTATAAATGTACAACCCAATGTACGTAGTAAATAGAATTATCATTCTAGTATAAGAATTGTAATTCCATAAATATCCTCAAAATTCCCCTTGGTAATTCCATAAATACCCCCAAAACTCCCCCTTTATATATGTATAAATTAATAACTTTTTCCCATTCCATTTTTACTAATCATGACTTCTAGGGGTTGAACTCATGACTTCGACCGGTCGGACCGCGAACCAGTAGGTAGTCCGGTCCGGTTCACTCCTTTAAACCACCAATGCATTGAACCGCTGTGAACCGGCAGAACCGGCCGGCCGGACCGGTTGGACCGTGAACCGGAAACCGGTTTAATATTGTTTTGTTTAAAATTTTTTAAAATTTGTTGTTGGTAGGAGTTGAACTCATGACCTCTCTTCTACATAAGAAGACCTCTACCACTCCACCACATGAGCTCATTGAACAATTTGAACATCAAATATTTTTATACATTAACCATTAAACTTTTATCTACAAAAACTAATAATTCATTTTAATTTTATATTCTTTAATATAATTGTTAATTATAATATAAATAATTATCATCCTCTATATTTTAATGATGTTCTACTTACCATCTATATTATTATTAGTACCATATAAGATTCATTATTTACTACTCCCTCCGTCCCGGCTAAGATGACACATTGCTTAGTCGGCACGGGGTTTTAGGAGTTATTGGTTAAAGTGTTTAATTGGAGAGAGAGAAGGTGAGTGTAAGTATTAAAGTAGAGAGATAAAGAAAGATGGATATTTTAATAGGAGTGAGAAAAAGTGGTTGAGTGTATTAATTGGAGAGAGAAAGTTACCAAAAAAGGAAATGTGTCATCTTAGTTGGGACAAACTAAAAAGGAAAACGTGTCATCTTAAGCGGGACGGAGGGAGTATAAATAAATTTTTTATATTACATACTTAATTTATATACCCTAGCTTTTGACATCAATGAATATTTTTATCTAAACTTAATACCTAATTCGTATTTAATTATAATATTATTTTACGAAATAAATTTTCTTAAATTAATAAATATCATCTATTTTAATACATAAAAATATTAAATTTCTTAATAATATATAATATATGTGTTTATTATATATTCCGGTTCAACCAATGGTTCGACCAGTGAACCGGTTGAACCAGTAACGACGCCGGTTCGCCGGCCGGTCCGATTTTTAAAACATTGATAAAAAGTGTCCGGCATCAATCTATCATTTTCGCCGGCTTAAGAGAATTTCCATATCCTTGACTATTGATCAGTGTACATTTATGTTATTGTTCAAAGATTAATGAGTAAAGGCCAAAATTGGTCCTAAACATATGTCCATTTTATCATTTTGTTCCTAAACTTTATCTTTTGAAATTTTTTGGTCATGTACATTTCAAATCGGATCACAATTGGTCCTCCGTTAATAATTCCGTTAATATTTAACGGTCAACAATTTTAATCACGATTTTGACCGACTTAAGCAATTTTTAATTATTTAATCATCAAAATTATTATTATTATTATTATTATAAATAAAATCATAAATTATTTATTCCAAATCACTTTCATCTTCTTCTACCACTTTCATCAATGGGGAAGGGAGCAGAAGATTTTCACCGTGAACCCGTCACGCCGTCACTACCTCTCTGGCACGACGCCGCTCCACCGCTGGGCCTCCTCTTTTATGTTATCCCCCACCGGCGCAAAAATCTGCGATGGCAGCCCAATCCGAATTGGGCGAACTGCTGCACCGGAGCGGGGATGTTGTCGTCGGGGCCCTGCGCTATGGCGGAGGAGGATTCGACGGAGGAATCGGCGGCAAAGCGGAGGCCGATGCCGAGCTTGTTGAGCCAGCTCATTCTGAGAGGAGAGGGTTTGAAGGTGTGGAATTTGTGAGGGGAAATGAAGGGTTTGAGATTGGGGAAGGAGAAAGGGGGTTTGAAGAGGGAGGAGAGTGGGGGTGTGGCTATGCTCATGGTGGCTGTAGCTGTCGATTTTTTGAGCAGCATATTTTTGTGAAAATCTTCCACGACCATTGATGAAAGTGGAGGAAGAAGATGAATGTGATTTGAAATAGATAATTTATGATTTTATTTAAAAAATAATTTTGATAATTAAATAATTAAAAATTGCTTAAGTTGGTCAAAATTGTGATTAAAATCGTTGACCGTTAAATATTAACGGAATTTTTAACGGAGGACCAATTGTGATCCGATTTGAAATGTACAGGACCAAAAAATTCAAAAGATAAAGTTTAGGACCAAAATGATAAAATGAGCATATATTCAGGACCAATTTTGACCTTTACTCAAGATTAATATATAGTATAACACTATTATCTTGGATACTTTTTCTTCGTAAAGACACACATGTATAGTCGAAATGCCAACGATTCTAGATAAAAGACAAACAGCGGAAACCGTAACGTAAGCAAGATGCCTAGCTCAAGCCACGGCACCAAAAAGGCTCCAGTCATTCACCTTGAAACTAGAGATAGCACCTCTGAAGACCTCCTCCATCGGCATGCATCTGGACTGTGCAGCAGGCACGGCTAAGCCGGCACCGACTGTTGCAGCACTCTCACTCAAAGGGCTGCAAGAAGGGGTGCAGAAGATGAGCCAGGGAAGAAGAGCAAAACTAGAAAGCAGTTGCAGCTGAGATAGAATCAATATGCCCCTGGGGGGCAGTCATACAGAATCTCCCTTTTTTTCACCGGGCTCTTATCAGTAATCAGAACATGTACCGACACCCTTGAGAAAATTTGTGATAAACCGGAAAAAACTATATTAAGGTCCCAATAAAATATCTTGAGACAACTCTCCTTGGAAGATGAAATGGGGTTTACCTTAACAGGTTTTTTCTTTTTCCCCTGCACCTTTAGATAGGGCCCTGACAATGGACGTAACAACAATGGGGTTTTGCTGAAAATTTTTGGAATTAAACCCCAACCACAAAATGTCAACCTAATACCCTTAATCTCTTGCTAGATTTTATGGTTGTCCTTGACCTAGGCCTAAGAAACAACTCACACTAGTTCAAGGGTCTATATCAGGTTAGCAGAACTTAATTTCCCGCAACCCAAAAGGAAGAGGGCTTAATTGATTAATCTTAAATTTTTTCATGAAACCCAGTACTAAAATGTTTTCCATAACATTTCAAAGTAGGGAGTAAAAAATGGGGGGGGAACTACTAACACAGGATCATGCAACAAAATAATTTTGAAATATTATCTGGGGTTGAGGAGAAGTCGTTTTAACTCAGTACATATTTTTTTTGGGACAGGCCCCAGGGGGTTTGGGTGGGCTTTTAAAAAGCTCTTTTTTCACAAACTAATACATTATGATTCCTCTAATTACAAAATAGTACTTTCCAATCAGAAAAAAGACTGCATACCATCTGACCAACTGCAGTTGTGATAACAGCAGGTTTAAAATTGTGCATCAGCCTCAAATACACATGATTGTTCAAGCACCGGGTTTTTATAGAAAAAACCAAATTTAATTATTATGAAGGAAACTCAAGTTTTTAAACTTATCAGCTATACATTTTATGTTTTATACAACATAAATTGTCAGCAAAAAAGAAAAAATAATTTATGGGTAAATTTTCATCTCTGCCAATAAATTACATGATGACCATGTTGTTTACATAAACAAACTTGAAAATAATAGAATTACAGATGGGATCTTCTTTAAATTTATTCTCAAAATTATTTCCCTGAATAAAAAGAAATGAATAGAAATAGGCTTTTAAAAATGACAAAAAACATTCAAACTAAAAAACGGAAAACCATATCACTAGTACATGATAATGGTAATCAGATCTAAACTTAATTCCACTACAACAACCACTTCAAAGTTAAACCTGAAAAATTTTTTATGTATGTTTCATCTCTAAATCCTCAAGGCCACTGAAATCTTGAAAGACTCTGTCTACAATTTCTTTAGGATAAAATTGAAACTCACAAAACTCAAAAAAACCACTTGACAACACCATTGTATTGGAAAACTTTGTTCCAATTTGCCCCCGGTTGCATTTGGTTTGGGCTAGAGTTTTTTTAAAAAGGTGAAAACAATTGAAATTCCATCCAAGTAACTTTAAAAAAGAAAATTTAAAAAAAGATGATACAAATTACAAACCTTTCTCAATCCAAAAAACCCGCCAAGTTGATATAATGGAATCAAATCTACCCCAAATTCTTTAACCCCAAAATAGGGGTATAGATAACCTCTCTATCACCATCATGTAAACCAGTGCTATCACCAAAACAGCTAATTTGAAGAAAACATAACCCATGATAATGAAAAACTTCACTGAAAAAGTTTTAAATAACTGGAGATTACTTTAAAAGGGAAAGTTAAATGTGTTAGATAATGATTGACAGTGAACTAAAACAACAAAATAAATTGATATCATCGATTTCCCTAAACTTCACTAATTGTTGGAGTAGCATGAGATGCAGAAAATTGGGCCAATTCAGCCACGTAGCAGCATGAAATTCGAAATCTTACAGAAATTATAAGGAAAAAGGAGGTGAGATTAAGAACTCTAATTGTACCGTTGCTCCTTCAGCATCTTGCTCATTAGCCAGGTCTTGAAGAAACCACGTGGCACTTCCGTGATCCGCCACATCTGTCTTCAAGTCGAGGAGCTCAAATATCAAGCTCTCGTCGCGCGATGGATCCACAAAAACCTCCTACAGCAGCAATTTGCTTAATAAAAGAGAGTCGATAAAATACAAAAGAAAACAACAAATTCGGAGGAAAGGCAAATTAAACGTCCAGGAAGTTTCTAACCTGATGATCAGGAACTTGGCGCATGTTGCTTACGTCCTGCATAAACAGTAAATTGAAACTTCATTAAATCTAACAAATTAATTTTTTAAAAGCAGTACAAAAGGGGGAAAATATAATGAATATAAACCTGGAAGCGAAGCGGAAAGGTGGAGGAGACGGCGCCACCAAAGAGTGGGCGTTGAGTGCATAAATCCGTAGGCATTTTATTCTGCTGCTTCAATCGAGGAGAAATTTATAGGTTTTGTAAAATTGTTTAAAAATTGATAATAATGTAGCTTAACGATGACGCTATGATAGACTTAATAGCTTTATATATTTTACAAAAAATGCTCAATTAAAGTATAGAATTCTCAAAGAAGATTGAAATATTTATAAATAGGTACTGTACAACATTATTGAGGCTGGCAGAAGGGTCGGAGGAAGTGCGGCGGAAGGGACGTAGGTAGGCAGCAGCAGCAGCGGAAGAGCCGGAGGCAGCCGGCCAAACAGACAGTTAAGCAGGATGGAAGGAAACCCGGCGGTGGGCGTGGCGGCGTCGATTGGCAGAGAGAGCGGAAGGAGGCAGGCGGGGCGGGCGGCGAGACAGGAGGGACGGACGACGAGGCAGGGCGGACGGAGCTCCGGCGAGGCGGTGCTTGTGGCAGATTGATGATTTCCGCCGATTATAGGGAGAGAGAGGGAGGCGCTATTGTAGGGTTTGAGAAGTAGTACTCCTCTCTCCCATTAAAAATGCAGACGCTTTCCCTTTTTGGTTGTCCCATTAAAAAGAAACGTTCTTAAATAAATAACTCTATCTCTACTTTTTCATCCTCTTACTTTACTCTCTCTTCATTAACTCACAAAACAACTACTACATAAAATCCAGCTTGATTCTCAAATGTTGATTTTATTTGAGAAGTAGTATTAATTTATTTGGGATTTAGTTTGGGTATTTAGTGTGTTGGATACTTGGATTGAATGGACTAATTTAAATTCTAAATATTAGTAATAGTATAGCACTTTGTAATTACTACTACTATTTTTTAAAATAAATTGTTTTTTAATTTGGGTATTCGATTCTATTTATTCTGTTTTGAGCTAAATGTTTATTTGTACTACTAATTTATTGAATATTTTATAATATAATTTTAAAATTATTTTTTTATTAAGTAATTATATTTGTATAGAGTTAGAATAGACTTGACTATAAGATAATATATTGTTGTTCAAGAATTTTACTCATTTTTTTTTTATTACTTTTTAGACTTCTAAAACTTTTGAAATATGTATACATATTATCATGTATTTAAACTTAAGTTTGTTTAAGGGCGCGTCTAGTTCCCCTCACAAATATTAACACAAATACAGTATGTATACACAATATAAACTTAAGTTTGTATTCTATATATATGTATTTATATAGAGTTAGAATAGACTTGACTATAAGATAGTATATTGTTGTTCAAGAATTTTACTCATTTTGATAATGGGCTTTTATAAGTAGGCTGTTAGACTTATCAATTGTTTGGTTGAGCCCGTTTATGATGATTGGGTTTGTGTGCTATGTTTGGTTGAATAAGTGTAGGTAGGAAACAAAATATTGAGGGTCTAAATTACCCTCTCCTTTGTGAAGGATGAAATTGGCGGAAATTTGCAGGCAAATTAGGTGCTAAATTGGTCCTGATTCCCGTCAAAGCTCTCCCAAAACTCATTAATTGGCATAACTGGGATACTTAACTAAGAGGATGTTATTCCACATCATTGTTGTGAGAACTCATCGACGAGCATCGCAGGTGAGGCGTCGACGAGCTTAACTCCAACCGGCAAATGTAGTGCGAATCCGATTAAGGTTAATGATAGCGCAACGATAATGTTGAAGTGTCTTTATGTTGGTATACGAGGAGGTTTTGAAGGCGAATCTTCAACCATATCGAGAGTACTTGGTCGGAAACGCCTTTGCTAAGGTCCGATGGGCATGGCGCAACTCCCCGTTGCGTGATTTGTATCTTTCGCTAGTGCACGATATGCCTTGTAGAACTCCCCGACTAATTACATCAACTCGGTCGTTTCTTGTAGTACATCTCAGCCCTCTAGCGAATGAATCCGCATCCTCTTCAAGTAGCTAGATCATAAATTTGACTTTGAACGGTTATGAATGGAGACCTAATTATTTATGAGAAGGTGAAATGTGATTCTTATTGAGGAATGGACGAAAATGGCAAATGTGACTCATATTGTGCGATGGAGGAAGTAATATTTGCGGAATGTAAATAGCGGTTATTTTTTTTAATTTAAATGGAAATCGAATGACTTGGGTAATGAGAATCTTAATAAGTTTAAAATAAGTCAAACTTCTTAAATATTTTATTTTAATATTGCAACGAAAGAGTCTTGAGCAACGATGATAAATTTGTTGCAGAGGGATGGAATGAGATAATTTTCCAACGATGGCGGGTCCTAAACTTGCAAGAGTAGGTTTCGTTGGGGTTTGTATACTAAAAGATGCTTGAGCATACATGCCTTTTAGTTATCCACTGTGCATGTATACAAGAAACGCCACGTCCACTTGTTTACCTAATTATGAGAATAAACAATATAATATAATGGTTTATTATTGAAATATAATAAACAAGTCTCGAGGCTTTTTACTAAGAAGGTCAAGTAGGGAAATTCGATGAATCTCATCATGAGTTTTCCAAGAGGGGACTTGGCCGATCTAGTAAGAAGAAAAACGTATTCACAACCTAAATAGTTTTGGCTACCTATTGGTACGGTTGCGTGTGTTTGTGATAATTCTCTCTACCTAAGACGAGATTAGTAACACCGTGTGGTAAAGCACGAAAGGATCTAATCCGAAATGTATTCTTTATTGCTATCTACCAAAGAATATATTTCGAAAAGTTTAGTATTTTCTAGTCTATAATATTAATATCAATATTGTTTATTCAATCAAACGCCACTTTGACTTATCAATATGTGAGAGTTTGTACGTAACTCAAGTTCATGATATCTTGGGTGGTAGTAATTGAATAACATGAAGGTATTGGAATATTATTTCATAGAATTCGCAATTTATCTAATAGGTGAGCCAACACTTAAGTCATTCCATGGATCCCCAACCTAGCCCAACAAGTCCATTATAAATAGTGATGAGATGTGGAAACCCTAACACACCATTCATTCACAACACTCCTCCCCTAAACCCTAGTAGCCGTCGCCGCTCTTTCTCTCTCCCTTGCTCGCCTGGCCTCGGCACGGAGAATAGGGTTTTGTTTTTGTTCTTGTTCTATCCTAATTCATGTGATTAGATCAAGACAATATCGAGTTTGTGATTGAGTTTCCCTAGATCTCTTCAAGACAATTATTGATTATTCAAGATCCGCCCACACTGGATGGATGATCAAGGACTAGGGAATAGGTTGGAAGATTCACTGCCGATAAACCAAGGATCCCCCGGGGGGCCCATAGCAACTTCGATCCTATGATGGATTAAGAAGGTAACAATCAAATTTACATCAATTGTGCATGATTATGTGTTTTTGATGTATTATATCTATAGATCTATGTTTATTGCATTAAATTGGAGTCGAATGCATAATCACCTAAATAGAT
Source organism: Salvia hispanica (assembly GCF_023119035.1). Lineage (NCBI taxonomy): Eukaryota > Viridiplantae > Streptophyta > Magnoliopsida > Lamiales > Lamiaceae > Salvia > Salvia hispanica. Next base: position 19,099,156 of record NC_062966.1, read on the forward strand.
CCGTTAAGGACCCGTTTGTTTTCCGTGTCTTCCGCCGCGTAGTCCCAACAGCTTTCATTAGCCAAAAATATAGACACGGTTTACCTTCGACAATGCGGACTTCGCTCTTTTTTCAGCCTTGTTACGATCAAGAAAACGGACCTTCCACCGCGCCCCGACCTAAGGACATCAGCCATCGATCGTCCAAAATGAATATTCGGTTGGCCTCCGGCTGCTCCGTGTTCTCTTTTCCGTCCGACGACGTGTTGTTATGGCTTCCTCCATTATTGGCTGCCTCCTTGTCAACCAAGTCTCGCCTCAACGGCCGAAGGCTTGTTTACCGCGGTGGGAAGTAAGGAGTGCATGGAGGGCCGAGTAGTTCGGCCGGGGCCGGATCGAAGGCTGAACGTTACTCCCAACCTCCCGATTTTTCAAAGCATGCAAACAATTCTCCAAGGTAGGAAGTCGGGCATAGCTTGATAAGTGTTCACACTCGCATGCCTGAATATTTTGCGATTCGAGCTCGCATTTCCGCCATGTTTCGCTCTGAAAACAGCATCGGCTATTTGGTTTACAAGGTGTGTCGAATTGGGCTTGGATAAATGAGAATTTTTTTGGTTTTGGGCTAAGGCAGATTAGGTAGAATTTTCCAATGGGCTATGGACTTAATTTTAAAAGGGGCGGCATTTTCACTTAAGAAGTCCGAACGCTTATTGGCAAAAGGGTATTAGAGGTGGATTATTTCGATATTTTGATGTTTGGGCAAGGGGGGTTTTTTGTAGAAGATGTTAATTGGGTTGGATATTTGGGTTGGAAATATGATTAGAAGATGGGCTAGTATGGATAGTGGATTGATTGGAAAAAAATTAGGCTCGTAGAAGAACTAACTCGATTTAGTGGAATTATTGTGTGAGCCCAACATAGAAGGTTCAAGAAGATAAATAATTCCATCTCCCCGCACCGCGAGGTCGACCTCATTGAGATCAAACATATTATTTTCCTCCAAATCAGCAGCCTGATCTGTCCCTCTATGCAAGAATAATTTTCCCATCTCAATATCAATGAGTCAACCTTTCCAAAATTCCACTTCTAGAAGATCTCCATGCAATTCAAAATTTTGAATATTTTGCCGATTTGATCGAATATCTTCTCCTCCACGCCTTGTCATTATTCTTCCACAATTTTCGGGCATTGCAATCTCTCCAAGTCAAACTTTCCTTCCGTATTTTGAAATTCAAATTGGAGCGCATTTTGCTAAAATCTCTCCCTCCTTTTCGCCTCCTCCTTCATGCATGATAGTGTCTAGATTCATAGCTTGTTTAAGCAAAGCCTTAGCCTTGTGTGTAGCCAACGAAACCCTAGAAACCCTAGCATCGGCGCCGCTTTCCGATCAAGAACGTACGGATTTTGAACATGAACATTAACGAAATGCCCATTTTTTCATCACCGATGCGCTTCTTCCATATCTTTACGATACTCCTCTTCATCATCAAGTAAATCATCCTCCTCAAGGTCTTCCGCCGATAAAGCATGATCGGAATCTCCCAACCCTAGCTCCGACTCCGCCCGACCCCGACGAGTAAGCTGAATCTCTCGCTCACTCCACATCCGATCGATTCCTCCTCCACCCCTAGAGAAGATATGCTATCCTTAGGCTGAAACGATTCCTAAGATCATCACCAAGATCTTGACTTCGCGTGTCTTTGCTACCCTTAGTATTGGCGCCGAATCGAGCGATCTGGCCAAAGGTCGCTTTCTTAGTGATAATGTGCTCTGGCCCAGGAATTATTACATGATATCAATAGTCACTCATTCGAAGGCAAACTCCCTAATCCGCTCTCAAGTGGATATGGCCAAGGCTTATGATCGAGTGCAGGCCTTTTCTCCTCATGGTGCTAGAGAGGATGGGATTCCCGCCGGGTTGGTGAGTATGGTCACCGATGCATCTCTTCGTGCTGGTTTTCGGTTGGTGAACGGTCTTCGGGTTTCTTTCATTCCACGAGGATTTCGTCGTGGAGATCCGTTGTCGCCATCGCTCTTTGTGCTTTGCAGCAGACTACCTTTCTAGGAGCCCGGACAGTTTGGCCACGCATCCTTACACGGCGATAGATGCTAGTGAGAGCCACGGCCGTATCCCATCTCGTCTTATGCTCGATGACATTGACATCTTTGTCGTGGCACACAGAGTCCGTGGAGAAACCGATGCACTGCTTGAGCATTATACCACCGTGTCGGCCGATGGTGAACAAGGGAAAGAGTCACTTCTATCTCTTTAGAAAGTTCGACTTGGGCGTGAGTCGGAGGTGAGGGTTTTCAGCAGGATTCCCGCCATGACCTACCTCGAGTGCCTATCTATAGGAGGGGCTCAAGGCCCAATACCTTCTAGATATCTCGGTCAAGATAGTGGACCGGATTCACACTGGTCTCATAGACATATTTCTTTCGTGAGGCCGCCTGCTCTCATCAAAAGCACCCTAGTAACCATTCCCTCCACATCTTCCAGGTGGTCGAGCCTTCAAGTAATCGGATGAGAGATTCGGAGAGCATCAGGCCAGGTTCTTTCGGGGCATGGTAGGGCGAGAGGAAGATTCACCGGATTAGCCGGGGAACAAGATTTGTTTACCGCCAGTGAGGGAGGCCCAGGCATCCGCCATTTCCGGAGCTCAGCTTTCAGGATCAAGCTCTGGTGGTGATTTCTTGCACAAGATTCTTTATGGGCGTAGTTTACTATGTGCAAGTATTGTTTCTATGTTGGTCGTGCTTTTATTTCCCCTTATTCTCCGCATGATAGTCCTATTTGGCATCGTCTCGACTAGATTAGGAGTCTTGTGCATACATACATTAGATGGTCCATCCGCGAAGGGCGATCGCTGCGATGACGTGTGGGTCGGGATCGCCCTTAGGAACTATTGTCCGTCTGGGATTGATCTTCCCCGCCAGAGGTCTCTAGGTTTTGGCATGATCATACTTGGCGAGTTCTCGACGGCCTCACTGGGAGCTCATTCGGACACTGGCCCCTAGAAATGTCGCCTTCGCGGTGTGGAATGCTCTAACCCCGACCATTTCGTCTTCATTTGCGCCTGCCTCCGGAAGGTGCCGTTGAGTGTGTTGTTCGTGACTCGTGGTATCTCTCTCGCATCCAAGTATCTCGTGTTGTGTCTCTTCTTTTACAATCGAGTCGTGTCAAGATTTGTTTGTGTCGAGTCCTCTCGGCGAGATCGGCTTGGGATTATTTTGATGGCGTTCCCTCATATTAGCACACACATTCACACGTGCACCGACATTCCACTTAGATTAGGTTTTTGGTGGAGGTCCTCTCACAGCCCTTGCCTTACACATCTCTTTTCTTATTCCTTGCTAGGTATATTGGTTCATTTGGACGGAGAGGAATAGCTGCAAGCACCGCAACATTTCTTTTGGCAGGTGATACGACATTTGCGGATCTTGGTGGCGCGAGTGTGCTAGTCCCCCTTCATTGGCGTGGTTGCACCCTCGGCCGACTTCATGCCTACAATTCCTCCTCGCCGGCGAGTCCTAGTCCCCGAGTGTGCTTTGGCATCCACCGCACCCCCTCGGGGTCAAGTTGAACACCGACGGGGCCTTTACTATCTCGACGGGACAGTGGTGGTGGGGGAGTGGTTCGTGGTTCGACGGTTCTCATCACAAGTTTGGGTAGGATGGACGCAATGCGTGGTCGCGGTGTTCACTTCGGGACGCGGGGAGCAGCTGGACGAGACATCATATGGCCGGATTCGCATCTTGCTCTACACGCTTGCAGTGTCCAGTTCTCTCACATCCACCGAGAGGGCAACCAGACCTGACTTTCTTGCAGGGTGGGGGCTCGACACTGCCATGACCTTCTATGATCTCGTTTAAACGACACCTAAAATGGTGGACAAGGCATTACTATCGGACTCGAAGTTCATGACAAACCGCTCCTTTCAAGAAAGCAATTTGTCATCGATGTCTTGCATCCGGAAGGGCCAATGTTTCTAAGGCCGAGTCAAGGAGAAGTTGGCAAGGATGTATGAAATTAAGGACACAAATGCCATCTTCGTGTTCAAGTTCAGACCCATTTTGGTGGTGGCAAATCTACCTGGTTTTGGCTTGATCTATGATTCGTGAGAATGCTAAAAATTCGAGCCTAGACGGCATCGGGAATGGTCTTGACACCAAGATTGAGAAATCAGGAAGCATGAAGGAAAGAAAGAAGGCGAAGAAAACCCGTGGCGTTAAGATGCCCAAAGTGGAGACCCCGCTGCAGGCAAGAAGAAATGAGTTTGTGATATTTTACTTTTCTATGTTGGAATGGGCGATTTTCATGCGACAATATATTTTTGTTTCTATTTGGGTTAATTTAGCTCTTTGTTTAATGCTAATGCGGCACACCTTTTTGATAGTTACCAAGTCTCAAACTTCACATATCTTGCGTAGTATTGTCTTTCCTCACTATTAATTATCGTATTTGCCGATCAAAAAAAAAAACTCAAACCATAAACCATTTTACTTTGCACTAAATCTAACACACAATGCTTCTACCCTCGAAAATTCCAACTCCGATTTCACCAATTTTAGCCGTTTTTTGTTAGTTTTTTTCGATTAGTCTTTTCGTTTTAGTGATTGATTTGTCTTCACCTTTTTTTTTTTTTTGTTTTTTGGTCGTGTTTTGGCCGAAATCGTCCAAGTTTGAGTCGTCTTTTTTTTTTTCGCCCGTGTCTTTTTTTTTCCCTTTTCCGGCGGATTTTGGCCGTTTTTCGTCGTGTCGTTTTCAGACCCGGTTGTGTTGGTGCGAGGATTGTTCTACCGATTCGACGGTTTGGTGGTGGTCGAGAGGTTCCAATCGGCCACTGTGGCGGATCCGCCGCGTGGCGCTTGCCGGAATCATTTCGCGCAAAAGGGTAAGATATCTTCTCTAGGGGGGAGGATGAATCTGATCGATGGGAGTGAGGCGAGATTCACTTCTTCCGTCGGGTCGAGCGAGCCGAGCTAGGGTTGGGGGATTCCGATCATGCTTTATCGGCGGGAAAACCTTGAGGAGGGGATTTACTTGATGATGAAGAGGAGTATCGTAAAGATATGGAAGAAGCACTCCGGCTGATGAGAAAAATGGGCATTTCGTTAATGTTCATGTTCAAAATCCGTCCGTTCTTGATCGGAAAGCGGCGCCAATGCTTGGGGGTTTTTTGGGGTTTTGTTGGCTACACACAATAAGGCTTTGCTTAAACAAGCTATGAATCTGACACTATCATGCATGAAGCGAGGGGGCAAAAGGGATGGAGAGATTTTAGCAAATCTTAATGAGCTCCAATTTGAATTTCAAAATACGGAAGGAAAGTTTGACTTGGAGAGATTGCAATCCCCCAAATTGTGGAAGAATAATGACAAGGCGTGGGGGAGAAGATATTCGATCAAATCAGAAAATATTCAAAATTTTGAATTGCATGGAGATACTTCTAGAAGTGGAATTTTTGGAATGGTTGGGCTCACACAATAATTCCACAAATCAGGTTAGTTCTTCTACTGGGCCTAATTTTTTTTCCAATCAATCCACTATCCATACTAGCCCATCTTTTAATCATATTTCCAACCCAAATATCCCAACCCAATTAACATCTTCTACAAAAAACCCCTTGCCCAAACATCAAAATATCCGAAATAATCCAGCCTCTAATAAATGTTTAATTTGTTAAGGACCTGCGAATTTGTTGTTTTCTTGTAGGAGGTTTTTGTTGATCCAACGCGTGACGAGAGCTTGATATTTGAGCTCCTCGACTTGAAGACAGATGTGGCGGATCACGGAAGTGCCACGTGGTTTCTTCAAGACTTGGCTAATGAGCAAGATGCTGAAGGAGCAACGGTACAATTAGAGTTCTTAATCTCGCCTCCTTTTCCTTATAATTTATGTAAGATTTCGAGTTTCATGCTGCTACATGGCTGAATTGGCCCAATTGTCTGCATCTCATGCTACTCCAACGAATTAGTGAAGTTTAGGAAGTCGATGGTGTCAATTTATTTTGTTGTTTTAATTAACCGCCAATCCATTATCTACCACATTTGAACTTTCCCTTTAATGTGAATCACCAGTTATTTTAAACTTTGTCAGAGAAGTTTGTCATTATCATGGTTGATGTTAGCTTCAAATTAGCTGTTTTGGTGATAGCACTGGTTTACATGATGATGATAGAGAGGTTATCTATACGGCCTTATTTCGGGCTTAAAGGTAACTTTGGATTAGGAAAGATATGTAATTTGTATCATCTTTTTTAAATTTATCTTTTCTAAAGTTACTTGGATGGGATTTCAATTATTTTCTACCTTTTTTTTTTAAATCTCTAGCTCCAATTCCAAATGCAACCTTGGGTCAAATTGGAACAAAGTTTTCCAGTACAATGGTGTTGTCAAGTGGTTTTTTGAGTTTTGTCAGTTCAATTTTATCCTAAAGAAATTGCAGACAGAGTCTTTCAAGATTTTAATTTGTCCTTGAGGATTTAGAGATGAAATATATCTAAAATTTATACAGGTTTAACTTTGAAATCAGGTTGCTGTAGAGGAATTATCTGTTAGATCTGATTACCATTGTACTAATTTACTAGCTGATGACGAGTTTTCTCTAATCTTTAGCTTGTCACGTAGATTTTGCTCATTTAAAGGCTTATATCTTTTCAGATAGGAAGAACATAATTATGAAAACTGAAGTTAATGACGCTGTGATGTTGCATTTGTAATTCTATTATTTCAACTTTTGTGTTAGTGTAGCACAACACGGTCATCATGTAATTTATTGAATGAGATGAAAATTTTCACTCTAAACATTATTCCTCCGTATCCTAAAAATAGGAACTTTGGAAACGGTAGTTTAATGCAAAATCGGAAAGTAAGAGAGATGAAAAGAAAAATGGTTAACATTAGAAATAGGAAGAGAAAAAGTAGTTGAATTATGTAGTGATGCTGCTGGTCCATTTTCTAAAATGAAAAGTTTCTATTTTTAGAAACGGACTAAAAAGTGAAAGAATTTCTACTTTAAAACTGAGGGAAATGGAGGGAGTATTTTCTAGATCTTATTTGCTGTCAGTTCATGTTATTGTATTAAAAGCATGAAACGTATAATCTGAGTTTCCTTCATAATAGTTGCATCCCCTTGTTCAATAAAACAGGTGCTTGAACAATCAGGTGTATTTGAGACTGATGCACTGCGACAGTCTTGCTGTTATTACAACTGCAGTTGGGCAGATGGTTGTACAGCCTTTTACTGATTGATACTATTTTGTGTGCATTAAGAGTGATATCATAGTGTATCTAGTTTGTGATACAGAGAGCTTAACCAGCCCACCCAATCCTCTGAGCCTGTCCCTAAAAGAAATATGTTTTGTGTTAAACGCACCTCTCCTAAAACATATTATTTTCTTGCATGATCCTGTGTTAGTAGTTACACACCCCGCTATCCCCTTATTTCTAGAACATGTCTATCAAAAACATTTTCAATACTGGATTCCTTGCAAACAATTCAAGATTGGCATCAATTTATCCCTCTGCATCTGCTTCTTGCAGACATTCAAGTTCTGCTAGCCTGATATAGATCCTTGAACTTAATGTGAGTTGTTTCTTAGTGCCTAGGTACAAGTGTGCAACCATTATCTAGCAAGAGATTGAAGAATATTGAGGTTGACATTGTGTGTTTGGTGTTTAATTCCTATAATAATTTATCAGCCAACTTCATTGTTACTATGCTCCATTTTCAGGCCATATCTAAAGGTAAACAGGGATGAGATGCACAAAACCTAGTTAAGGTAAACTTACCATTTCTTCTTCCTAGGAGAATTGTCTAAAGATTTTTGGTTAGGACCTTAAAATATGTTATTTCCAGGTTTATCTAGCTAATTTGCGCCTCAAGCATATTTTCTTTATCGTTATTCCTTATTTCTATTCATTTAAAACATAAATTTTCAAACCCAGCCACCGTGTAAAACAAACGCTACCTAAATCCCTTTCTTCTTCTGAGCTCCCACACTCTTATGCAGGACGTAAGCAACATGCGCCAAGTTCCAGATCATCAGGTTAGAGACTTCCTGAATGTTTAATTTTTCTTTCCTCCAAATTTGTTGTTTTCTTTTGTAAGGCATTAAAAACTACTCATCTTTACTATTTTAGATGCCTATAGATCTTACACATATAGCAAGTAAACAACAGGCAATTTGGTTTCATAAACAGGTCGATTATAGTTCGGAGGGGGATGAATCCTAATACACCAACAATATTTTTTCAAGGATGCAAAAATCAATCAGCTGGCAGTGAATCAATATTAAAGCTAATCTAATAACATCTTCCCACAATCCGCAAAAAAAATCACATTGCATATATCGAAGAAATCTTTCATACAACAAATTGCAGCTTAGCAGCATAAGAAGAGAAACAGAAACCGAATGCAAAATATCAATCAAATGTAGAACAAACAAATGTAGGAAGAGCCATACAGGAAGAAACATCCAGACGTTTTCAAACCATAAAATTTGCAGTGATAGTTAGTGTATATAGATACAACATCAACTTTCAGTTGGGTAAAAAGGGAAAAGGACCATCTTTGCTGCCGACGCCCTCACTCCTGCTGGCCTTATATAGTCCTCTTTTATGGGCCAGACCCTAATGTGATTTTTTTACTATGAAATGATGGGCCTCTATACATGTATGTGGGCCCCTAACCCCAAATATAATTCAAAGATTAGGTCTATTCCCATATTGTAACTTTAATTATATTAGTACTAGTAATTTTAATAATTTTCTTAAACTATACTTCATCCCATCAAAAATAGTTAAAAAAACTCCAAATTTGAACTTTAATTATTTGTACCAGTAATTTTAATAATTTTCTTAAACTTTCTTATCCCATCATAAATAGGGGAGAAAAAAACGCGTAGATAAGACGTGGTAAATTTTGTCTTTAGAACTACTAGGCAAGTGGATAATAGTACATCAATTAAGAACCCTTTTATTTGTCTAATCTTGAGTCGATCCATATTTTCTTATTAACAAGCATATTATATATGTGTATGTATGAAATTATAGGCAGCTATTCTGATGAATGTTGAGATATTTCCTAGTGAAAGTCTTGAGGTGACCGTTTATATAGAACTACCTAGTTTGCAATCATAGAAAATGAACAAATGAAGTGAAAGCATACATAATTTAAGCTCATTTGTGAATTTGTCACATTTGGTTTCATCACGTGGTTAAATGCATTTACGGAAAGTTATAGTATATGTAGAAGAAGCAAGATGGTGATATTCTTTTATAGCTTACGTATGACTATTCTTTCATCTCATTCATATACACGTGTCTCTTCTTATCTTTTCGTGAATTATTTGAATCTATAGTACTACTAGCTAGCATCTATAGTTTGTAAATAACTCATGAAATACTTTTCAAGGCAATATAGAAATTTCAATTTGTGCAATCCAATTAAAACATGTTTTCTAACAAAACCTATTCACTTCCATTAGACTCAAGTTATGGTTATTCAAATACCGCCAAACATCAAAATCTATAAATTATGCAATAATCAATAACATCATCCTAAACAATCCTCGAGTATGGCCAATAAAAATCAACTTCGCAATAAACAATCCTCGAGTATGGCCAATAAAAACTTAACATACTTATATTAGTATTTCTTAATCTCCGTGCCCAAAAAAAATTATATTTAGATAAAAAAAAATATTACTAGTTTTTATGATTTAGATTAAAACTTTGTTTTGTATACCTTCGAAATCCTTAATATTAGAGCACTAGCCTTCAAAGTACGTATTTATTCAATACTTACACAAGTTTTAATAGTACTCTCTCCGTCTCAAAAAAATTGAGTCGTATTTCTTTTTAGTCCGTCTCAACAAAGTTGAGTCATTTCCTTTTTTAACAAAAGACAAAACATTTAGTTACTCTTTTTTTATTCCATCATTTACTTTACTCTATCTTGTTTTTCCTAGTTTTTTCATCTCTCTTATTTATCTAATATAAATATAAATTTAACGCGCCCATAAAAGTTTTGTCTCAATTTTTATGGGACTGAGGAGTATTACTATTATAGAAACGGCAGGAGGCCAACGAGTCCAAATTTATGCTTGGATGCCTTTCTAGTTTCTAGTACTGAATGAGGCATTCAATGTGAGAAAGACTCAAAATTCCTCCAAGGATCAAACATGAATTCAAAATCCCCTGCTTAATTGAAGAGAAGAAAGTACTAAAATTCAAGAAAATGGATACGAGGAACTGCTGCAGTGGATGTGCTGGAGTCGACAACGTGTACTTGTGCTCAAACCCGATTAGGAGGCCGAGTGTCAGCCCTGTTCATACATGCATCGTGCAGCCGGTGAAGAAGGAGGAATCTGTGGTGAAGAAGGAGGAATGGCAAAAGCTACTGTCTTTGTGAAGGCTGTCAAAGTCAATGCTTGATCAATAGCTAATTGAATCTGCTCTTCTAATAAAATTATTTTACTTTTGCCTCTACTTTATTTTATGCTAAAAACGATACTACCAAATAAAAGCCTCCTTGAATTGTTATAAACATTGAAAAAATCTTGATTCTCATTTAGTGCTACTACACTAGCAAAGCTGCACAAACTCAGACACCCAAAATCTAGACATTACAAAACCTGGTGTACTTGTCATGTTTTCTAATGGTTTTAGCAAGCTAACATAAAGGCTGCTTGTGATCAAGATACTACGTCGTTCTTATGTTGTGTTGCTTGCATAGCCTCGTCTCGTTTTCAGCCCACCACTTCTCTGCTTGTTCCTCTGTGTACTGTTTCCTACTGTAGAGCACACCATAAATGTTCAGCGTATCATTCCTCAATAGTTCAACCGAAAATCATCATGAAAAACTACCTGAATCGAACTCGTCTGAGTTCATTGGTTCCGTTCTGCAACGGGGCAAGAGTTATGTACACGCCAGGCTTGTCTTGTATAGTCCGCTCTGATTTCTGTGACTGGGCTTCAGTACCATTGGACAGTGGTGCAGACGAACTGCCACTAGGCTCGTTCTTTGGAGAGGTTTTGACAGTCACAACGCTCCCGTTGGATGGACCATTAGAGTCATTGCTTATCTGCTCATCACTATGGCTGCACCCTTGTTTCTTTGGTCCTCTCTCGGCCATATCTTTTAACTGCTCGCGATTTGGATTCTCAGTTTCATTAGACTCTATAGAAATGATATAAGAAAAAGAGAGAAATTGATATTTTATCAGTAGATTCATATCTACTACTACATAGTGAAAACCAACCTGAGCAGTCAGTGACTTGATCACTTCTTTCGCAGCCTGGCTTTTTTCAGCTTCATCGGCTGCCCGTGCAGTCACCTCCTTCAGTTGCTCTGATTTTCTTTCAAGTTCAGATTCTAGAGACTGGGATTTGGTTGAAAGTTTATCCACCTAAAATCCATATCAAGACAAATTATAGTGACCAAAGTTTAAAAAAAAAACAAAAACAAAAAACAGTTGATATCATTGCAAAACGATTTCTTGTTGATCGGTTGGACTAAATTGAAAGCCATAAGAATACACGAAACATGCACCAAATCCACAGTTTCAATTCAAAATTCGATGCTCATAAGGAGTAAGAAGCTTACCTGTTGCCTTAAATCTTTGAGCTCCATGCTTAGGATATCATTGCTACTCTTTAATTCATCGGGAGTTGCTTCAAGTGTTCGAAATGAGAATGATGGAGAGGGTGATGGGGTCGATGACCTCTTCCCTAGTACTGGAGAAGGTGACTGAGAAAATACTCTAGAATCATGCACGATAAATGAGAGAGAGCCCGGTGAAGAGCCGTAGGGGCTAGATGGCGATTTTGAAGAAGTGCTGGGCCTCGGCATATTCCCATTCCGAAGAGGAAACATGCGGTTATCAACTAATTCGGGCTTTACACTAAACGAGGACGTCCTGTCATACTTGAGTGACTCGGTAAATGATAGTCGGGACATACTTGCTGGCAAACGGGGAATCCCAGGTTCGGGGATATCACTGGCCTTATGTAACGTACTCACACTTTTGACATAAGGAACGCGGGGAACAGATGCATGATCTGAAGTCTTCTGTAATTTGGTGAAACAATCATCACAAACGCGATATGGCTTGTTCATACTGGGAGCTAACGAGGCTTTAACTGACTTCCTAGTGCTGCAAGCTGTGCAGATGCCAAGCCCACAGTTGTAACAGTTGTGGCGTTTCCGCATGAAACTGAAAGGGTTATGACAGCCAGAGCAGACAGAGATATCTGCACTGGATATCCATTTATGAAGGCATATAACAGCAGTGAAATTCGAGCCACACACTATGCTTTTCACATGCTTCTCCTTCAAGAAGGAGACAAGTGTGGGTGTGTTCCTGTCTTCGTTGTCTCCATGCCCGAGTTGGCCATTAGCACCTTTACCCCATGTGTAAACCTCTGCTTTCGACGTCAAAACAGCAATGTGATGTGAGCCACATGCAATCTCTTCCACGCAACAGTTTGCAATGCTACCTTTTATACAAGTTGGAGCCTTTCCATCTTTTCCCATGGTGTATACGTTTCCTGAGGTCGTAAGAGCAACAGTGAGCTTGTTCCCACATGCTACCTGAGAAAAATCAGTGTCAACCAACGAAGATATGCGTTCGGGAACCAGCCTTGGTTTATCATCACCATGCCCTAGCTGCCCGTATTCTCCGTCCCCCCACGTGTAAAGCTTTCCAGCGGAGGAACTGTACAGCCCTTGCCCTGAGGTGGAAGATTTATATACTAGTTTAACCACAGCTGCAGTGTGCCATACACCACAAGCAACGTGCTGCGCATGTAGTCCCTTCAAAGCTTCCACTTCTCGTGGAATGCTGGTTCCACTACGATCACCATGGCCTAATGCACCAAAGGTTCCATCTCCAAATGTAAACATGTGGCCGGTTGAGGTAAGGAGAGCCGTATGCCAAGGTCCACACGAGACGAATGTGATTTGGAAGCCGTCTGTAGGGCCATTGACCCGTTTGGGGATCCAGTGACTCACATCAGTTCCATGCCCAAGCAAGCCACATCCAGAAGATCCATCACCCCAAGTGTAGAGGTCGCCCGAATGTGTAACTGCACAGGTATGATAATCGCCACATGCTACCATTTCAATGGTCTTCCCATTAAAAACTTCAATGAGCTTTGGGTGGAAAATGTCTGTTTCCATGCCATGCCCCAGTCTCCCTCCAGCCTCCTCACCCCAGCTGTACGCCTCCCCTTGTTTTGTGACTAAAATGGCGTGTCTCTGCCCACAAGCAATGCTTTGCACATCAAGTACCCCTGTCGAATCCAAGGCCTTGGGAACTAGAGCATCACTTTTTTTAATAAACGATTCTTTAATTTTAGTAAGACCGCCTCCCATTACTCCGTTTCCAGTGCCTTCTCCCCAGATGAAAACATCACCCAAGTTATCAAAATCCTCATTATACGAACCTTGACTCGATGAACTTAGAGCACTAGAGAGGCTCACCCTGATTGTTTCACTCCCAGAAGTTCGGGCATTTGTGTTTTCTGCGGCTCCAGCTGAATGCGGAGTGAAACAATGCGCAGGAGACTCAGCAAATAGGTGATTCTTGCTTGAACCAGTGAATGACAAAACCTCAGCAAATACTTTTCCTAATCTGCTCTGAGGTGTGCTATCCAATCGTTGGTGGTGCTCGCTCATATCCTGAGCCAACTAAATCAATGAAAATGGAGAGCAATTAGATAAGGACAAAGAATGAGCAGATGGAACACAAGAGGTGGAAAATGGAGCTCACAAATGAACTTGATCGAGAAACCCTCCAAATGCGAGGACTTTCAGATGATGCAGTGTCGCTCCTTGCTTCGTTTCTTACTTTCCTGTGGCTACCACGCTCAATTAGAGCTTTTAAACCAACAAACCAAACCTCAGCTTCGTCCTTGTCTTTACATATCTGTAGAATTTGAAACAACATCTGTATAAATAATTACCCTCATCAAATGCTTAGCATCAAGAGAACAATCAACAACCCAATGAAACTATGCATGGTTTCTACATGTGACAAGATAACAACCTGAAACTCACCAAATCCAAGGATCTGTCATTATATATCAGAGAAAAGGATTGGTATTCCTTCTCTGGCCGAGGATACCGCTGAAATACTGCCTGCAAAGAGAAAAATGTAGATTAGTTCACAATAAGTTATAACTAGAAAACAGATTAGTTCATTTGGGTTGAACAAACTTAAATGCTCCACATTCTGCACATGAGTTATAAGAGTAGAGAAATACTACGGTCGTACTTACAGTCCTCTGCCCGGGAATTATCCGGGAAACATTGCGTAGATCAAGGTGTTTCTCGTCTTTTCCATAATACCATATCAAGGTAGACTCATCCTGAAATATACTCAGACTCAGCTTGACTGAATAAACATGATTAAATGCCAATTAGAAGATCAATATAATCCGACTCAACGGCCTAAATGCAACTAGACTTGCAATGACAAGCAGCCTTCATATATTATGATTACCACAGAAAGCAACAACATACCTCATCTTCACCAAATTCATATGAACAAATGTACAATAATCAAGGAAAGTAGCTCACTGTGGAAAGTCGAAAAGGACAGAACTTTGGCTTCCCTCTCCGACCATACTTCAACAAGTGTGCTCCTTTCTTTAGAGATGTAATGGCCTAAAAAGAAAACACTTTTCCAATATAATTTCACACAAACTTGCAACAATCTCATAAACACAATTATTACATACCTGATCAATGTCTCTTTCAACAACACTAAGCCTCTGCAAATCAGCCATTCACGTTCCAATGTAACTATGTGTAACAGTCCATTTAGACCAAAACCCATTTGAATTATCACAAAATAATGTGCTGTTCCACCTATTCTGCTCCATCACAATCCAATTTCCTCATCTACACAATCAATCCAACACACCAAAAAAAAAGCCCCTCAAAATCAAAATTCCCTCTTCTTGAAATGCAGCTCTAAACAAGTATTTTCTTGATTCATATCACGATTTGCAGCCATGCATAAAATCACAACGGCGAACGAGTGTATTTCTTCTGCAGTGAAACCCAAAATTGTTGTAGGCGTTACAGAAGAAAAGAATAAGGGGTGGTGGGGTTTTCTTGTGTGATGAGCTCAAATCAAATTAAATCAAGAAACAATTTAGGAGATTTCTTGAAATGAAAAGGGTTTTTTTTTTTTGTGAGAAGGGAATTATGGGATTTGGAAAGTGTTGAATTTTCAGGGCGAGAACCCTCAAACAAACGTGCATACATACATTCGTGTTCAATTATCTCTCTGCCCTGCATTTCTAAATCTCAAGAATTCCTATTTTTCCGCGAAACAGCCATGTCAGCAACTGAAAAGTCTGAAAATCAGTTTGTAACTTGGATTCGATGATTGAGATGGATTCACTTTTGTCATTTTCGTTACTCTCTTTATTGTCTTTGACAAATAAAGCCAAAAAAAGCAATTCATTATCCCGATACAACACCTTCAATTTTTGCACTTTGTTTCCATTGTAGGTCATGCTCTGTCTGCTCTAAATAAATTTGTTACTAGTACTATAATTTTAAAAATAAAACTAAATGAGTATTATGAAATTTATTGGTGATGGCACGTTATTTATGGATCCAATCATAGACTGATAGACATGTTTTGGATTGAGTGTGATATAGTTTTACTTGGTCAAAATTAATTGGAATATGGTTGCGAGTTACGAGTGATTTGTTTTTTCTCTAAAATATGAATTGTTTTAACACCTAATTGTAGTTCCCTAAAAAATAAGATAACAACTCATTTTGGTTAAGTTGGGTGTGGATACATTCTACTAGGTTTGGTCAACTGCTATTTGTTTCTATGTTAAATATTCCTATCGAAATGAAAAAAAAGCGAGACTAGTGTTTGGATTGGCTTGAGGATTATGTCTGGGAAAGTATGTCTGATTTAGCCTTAGAATTTTAAAATTAGTGTGTTTGTTTAGGTTTTTTATATTAGTAAAGAAAATAATCGGAATGCTGAGAACGAGGAAAGTTCTAACTTTTCTTAGGTATTCTTTTTCCTAGTTTTAGGATTCTTACATATTTAAGCTATAGTATAATTTTATTAATAATAATATAATAATAATAACAATAATAATAATAATTACAATGTTTTTAAAATAATTTAAAATTATAAATCATACTTAATTTCACTATAATAAATAACTATAATTAAAATTATCATAATTATAACTATATTTTATAATAATTCATAATAGTAAATAATTTATTAAATATTTAAAATATAATTATATAATATAAATCTTATAATAAATAATAACTATTTTATTTTATAAATTAACAATTAATCAATAGAGTCATAATGCAATTTTAGTTTATAAAATTTATTCAATTATAATATCCGTAAATATTATAATTATTATATTTATTATTATAATACATGAGTATTGTACTATAATACTCCATGTAACTATAATTATATTATTATATATTATGATGGATAATCCATATTTAAACTATCAATTGTAATAATAAATATAATAATATAATATTATTTTTTTTAATTAATAATTTATTAAAAAATTTATAATATTATTCTTTTTTATAAGTAAAAAAATAATAAGTATATTTTTAGTTTGGTGTTTAAATTAAATATAAATAAGTTGCTTGTTCATATTTAATGACCAAAGATTGCATAAATGGACGAATTGTTATTATAATAAGTAGTAGTGAAGCATACATGTAGGTAGGTCTGATTAAATTTGGTACCATGATAATTGACCCGAATTTTCGGAAATTCGATCCCTAAATTCCAAAAATCCAATACCCGATACCCGACCCGAATTTGATTTCGGGTACCCGGATACCCGACTCGGGTATCCAGTCCCGAAAAATCGGGTATCCAGTCCCGATTGTAATTTTTTTTATTTTTGAAAATTAATTACAAACTTTTAGAATTTATTTAATATTATTTAATTCGAATTTAATACAATATTGAAGTAGTTCTAATTTTTAGAAATACTAATTCTTATAGTAGTTCTAATTTAAAAGAAATAACTACAAACTTTGAACAATATAAAATTCATAAGTTATACTTACTACATATTAACATCTTTCATCCATCTACAATAAGTCAATAACCATCAAAATTCATAAGTTTAAACATTCATCCCTTATAAACATCACAATTCAATCATTCATAAGAATCTAGATCTAAAAATAACATCATCAAAGATTCAAAATTCAAAATATTACATGTCAATGAAATTAAAATATAATTAAAAAATTAAATTACATATATTAAACGCTAACTCTTAAGTATTAATTAAAGTATTAAGTATTAATTAAAATATAGTTAAGAAATTAATTATATTTATTTATAATAAAAACATAATTTTTTTAATTTTTTTAAAAAATCGGATAATTCGGGTATACCCGATATCCGATCGGGTAACCCAATACCCGATAACCCAAAATTCTTACTATCCGATCCCGATCCGATACCCGAAAAATCGGGTTTTGGGTATCCAATTATCCGATTTTTTCGGGTTCGGATATCGGGTATCCAATACCCAATATCCATTTTGACAGGCCTACATATAGGTACTCCCTCCGTCTGCCATTAGAAGTCCCATTTATGGACGACACGGGTTTTAAGAAAAATGGGTGAAAAAAAAGTTAGTGGAATAAGAGTCATTTGTATTTATTAGTTTTAAATGAAATGTGAATAGAATGAATTAGTGGAAGGTGAGACCCTATTACCATTTATGGTAAAAGTGAACCAAAACTCCTATTCGCGGACGGACTAAAATAGAAAAACGGGACTTTTATTCGTGGACAGAGGGAGTATTTTGTTGGTAGTTTTTATGTTTTATTTTAAATAATCTGAGATGCTCCTTGCAATTAGGAATATTTTCCACTATTTCCTTTCAAATACGACAATACTATCTTCACACATATATGAAAAATTGAAAAGTGCGTCAATGTAATTAAATTAATAGTAGTATATAGAGTAATTAAGTTAATGTTTATATATTGTACTCAGGTCAAGGCCCAATTTCATGCGGTTGGTTTTGACCCAATCCTTCCTATAAAATTAATAATCATTTATCAAATTTTCACATGGTAAGTTCTTTTTCTATCAGGTCTTAAATCCATATCGATATGATAGAAACAGTCCAAGTAATTTAACAACATTTAAAAATTAATATTACATGCTATAAATGGTTAGTTTATATTAAATGGATATCATAAATTAACATATAGTACTAGTAGTATTTTATTCCACCCTAAATAACATTTACACTAGAGTAATATCATGAATTGAACATCAATAACTAAATACTCCACCCATTCAAAGAAAGTCTTAATAATATTTGCTTATTCGATCGATTCGATTATAGAGAAGAGCTAGAAGGAAGACAGATGTGGAAGCGGCACAAGAATGAGGAGAACGCAGAGGTGGTGCGGCGCGAGAGTAAGAGTCGAGTTAGTGAGAGACAAGATTAGTTAACAGAAAAAATATAGAATTAATTGATTAACAGTTTGCAAATTATAAATAATAAATATTAAATAAAATTTTGGACGTTCACAAAAAAAATTGTCTTATCCTATTTACATTATCCTCGCCTGCATTTCTTTATTTCAGTGTTCCTCCTACCTAGCTAGGACTATTTTGTTGATCGAGAGTATTAATTAACAAACTAAAATCCAATAATATAAATTATATATATGTCATAACTCATAACTGAGAATAATCAGTCATATTTAATTATAAAATTAAACTAAACTAAAACATAAATTGGAATTCCTAAATTCCAATTTTAATACAGATATCGTCAGCAATTAATTAATCCATATCCTTGTTGAGTTTCTAAACTCCAGCTCTCCAATTCACATTAACAAACTACACAAACACTTCCAGTAAATTAACCCAAACATACATGGTGCAACAACTCAAAATTATGTAAAAACCACCAAGTAGGTGCGAAAGAACACAGTTCACACACAACAAATTACAACGGTCAGAATTAGATTAAAAAAAGCTTAATTAATTAAATCAACTCATTAATTAATATTCATAATCATCATGGAAGATCGAGTAGCTGCTCCTCCTGCTCCTCGCTTCTCTGTCAGCCTACTCCAAAAATAATAATCAGATTATTAAATCACACTAACACAACCAATTTAAGAAAATAAAATAAAATAAAAAAATTTACCCTAGCAATGAGCCTTTCAAACGCCTCAGGTCCATTTTCCTGAATATATTTTTCAGCAGCAGACAAAACATCATCTGGCTTGCTAAACACATCCTTTTTTCTTGGGACGTACCACATTTTAATCTGAGGATTTTTGTAGAAAGGTCTGATGAAATTGTCATACACGTAAGCTGCACCGTTGAAGTAGGGCAGCACCAGCCAGCACACGCCCGCCAGCTTCGCGTAAGACCAGATCGGAAACCTGATTCATTGTGTATATATAATAGCTCTATTAAAATAAATAGCTAGGATGAGAAATGTTTGATCATAAATCTTTTATCAATTTACCACTCGATGAGTTTGGAGAATGTGAGCTCGAATAAGGTGATGAGAGAGTAGAGCACCCAATATGTCAGCCATTGCTGATCGTCTATGCGCGATTTAGTCTCGATGGCCTTCACCGAACAATACCTGCCAAATATTTCAATTCATAAATAAAGACAGACCTATTTTGATATTTTTTCAGTTACTTATAGCGATATTTTTTCTATTTACGGACTAATTTTGAAGTTCACTCTATTATACTATAATGGATGTGGAAACAAAGGGAAATGCGACTTACAGAGGATAAACGAGAGAAACCAGAGGCCTGACGAGATCGCACCACGATTATTAGATTGTAAGATAATTAAAGAGAAAAATATAGGTTTGTTGTGAAAGAAAAGTGATACTTACATAGCAAGAACATCAATGTTCTTTGCCACAACAGTGAAGAGATTGTCTCCAGAGCCCATGTTTTGAGATTAATTTCTTGTTGAATTAGGTAGCTTGAGATGGTGAGAGAGATTGAAGAAAGAATAAGTGTAGCAACTATCAAGTGATTGGCTGAGTGTATGGGGCAGTAAAACACAAGAAAAGGTGTGTAATTGCAATCATTTATGCGTGTTTTCTGCATACTAAAGTTTTCAAGTGTGAAAGGAGGGAAAATGTTACTTACAATCCAAATGCAAATTTCTCTATTTTTTTTAAAAATTTTGTTAAACATTTTCGCATGATATATAATTTATTTTAGCACTATGTCTTAAACTTTTCATTTCATCTCCTAATTTTTGTGTTGTTGTTAGTTTCACATGTTTAACTAGTTTAGTACTTGCATGGATAAGAAGAAAAAAGGAAACAAGATCCAAATTTTAAAAAGTGAACTTTGAAACTGCACAAAAAGGTGAAGAAAATGTGGGAGCCAAATTGATGATGGAGAGAATCTTATGCTTCGTCAAGAAAGAGGCACCGAAACTTTGACTTAATGGACACTACAAAGGACTTATGTTGGACTTATTTGGTGTTGTTCGATTGCCATAAGCCCATAATTAATTATCTTAGGTGTCGTTATATTGTCATAACTAATTCATTTTCTGAAAATTTATTTTTTTATGTGTCGCTTCTGTTGCAATAACTAATCATCTTATGATAGATCATCTACAAATTAAGTTATAAGATTATTCTAGTTAGAGGGGGTGACTATGACTAATTATCACATGATTATGAGATTATTCATCTAGGATTAAGTTGTGAATTCAATCTCATAAACCAAACATAATATATGTTTAATCCCGAGATACAATCTTGCTAATTTATCATATCGTTAAGTTAATAGAGAATTTTTTTGGTCATGCATAACTGTTTGCATATTCATATAAGAATATGAAACATTCGTCTAAAGCTGTTAGATTGGGCAAAATGTTCAACGATATATATACTAATAGTAGTTAACTAATAATCTAGCTACCTATATTTAGTAAATGAGTCTCACATTATATGTACTTATTCTCATTCATATTTAATTTGATTATAAAATTAATATTCTCAATCATATTTACTGTAAAATTAAAATATATGAATCTAATTCACAATTCACAACTTTATCACTCATACTATTTCTTTGTATTTTTTAAAATTCATACCAAGCTAAAGAGACGGACTTTAATTGTTGGTAATTAAAATCACAAATTATGTTAATAAGTTAATAATCTATTGGCTTAGAGTTCAAATTGGAACCCCTTCCCATTCCTCAGATTAAAAAATTAATGGACCGAAAAATGCCCATCATTAATTTGTGAGGTAACCCAACATTCTTTTGTAATTCAAATCATGATTTATAACAGAATTATTTATCTATCAATTCAGGATTGTAAACCGGTCAGTATAGATGTATCGCGAAGGAGGAAGAGGCCAAAATATGCTCTTAACAAAACACAAAAGATAATGTGAAGAAGGAAAAAAAATAAAGAGAATATAATTGCTTTATCTTGGAGATCATGATTAATTATTCAACTAAAGAAGAGGCTACTTAAAACATTGTGGGTGAACGGGTTAGGAGAGGACCCTACAAATATAATAGGGAGTAGTATTTTTAATTATTAATGGGTGCCCAAAAAAAGGGAATGCCTAGCAAATTACAATGAATGATGTTTATAGTTCAATTTTATTTAGTGAGTGATAGCGTCACAAAATTAGGAATTTTTGTTAAGCAAATTGGTCCGATTATTGGGTCTCCTACGGAAATTAGTTCACGACTTTGATTACATCTATAATTGTTGTGTTTTTAAATTTGAAGGCGCAATATATCGCAAAAACCTTGTCGTCAAGTAATCTCTCAAGTATTTTAATAAACTAAAAAGAGTAAGTATTTTATTTTCCAAGCACTTGACACAAGTCATCTTCAATTAGATCGAAAAAATTAAAATATATTAAAAAACAAATTATTCTAAAGGTCGCAGAGACTTCGCTCTTCTACGGTTGTCCTTGTACTACATTTGTACCCCTAATTAACTTATTTATATGCACTGCGCAATTAAATTACATATTATTGTCGAATGATGATTAAATCCATTTTAAAATAGGATGAAACGATCTACGAGCCCTAAAATGAGGTAAAGTCAAACAAATGTGTGTTACACAGCATGAGAGAGATTTGTGCTTCCCCTGCGACAAACAATTTTGTTCCCTAAAGCAAAAAAAATAGGTTATTATATTCGTAATGTTCCGTAATTAGTGCTTCTCTTTCTTCTAATGCCCTCCTAATTTACGCAGACCAAGCAAAATGTGTCACTTTTCCATATTTCCTGCGCCAAGCCAAAGGCTAAATCGTACTCGTCAAAATTTTGGAACAAAAAAATCAATTTTGTTTTGTCAACATTGGAAAACGAATATATAAATTGAGACATGGTCCATAAAAAAAAGACATATATATATATATATATATATATATATATATATATATATATATATATAGGGTCTTGTTAGGTTGAGATTTTTAGGCCTAATTGAGAATTGAGATGCAATCTCAGCCACTCATTCACAATTTGCGCGCGATGTCAACAGCGTGTAGTTTATGTCAACAAGAGGGTATTTTTGTCATTTTCGCGCAATGTCAACTACGGAGACATTATGTCAACTACGATGTCAACAACAAACGTTATTTATGTCAACTACGATGTCAACAACAAACTTTATTTATGTCAACTATTATGTCAACAACAACATTTTACAAATAATCAATGTTAACAACAAATATTTTCATGTCAACGACATATTATTTGTGTCAACAACAACGATTTACATATAATTTATGTCAGCAACAAACGTTATTATGTCAACGAGCTATATAATTCATGTCAACGACCTATATAATTCATGTCAACAGCAACGTTTTACATATAATTAATGTCAACAGCAACATTTACGTATAAATAATGTCAATCTATTAGAAAATGCCAAAAATTAGAAACAAATCACAATTGAAGTCTAAATACTAAAATTGAATCTCGTTTCCAATTCAAGAACTGAGAATTCATCTATTCCTAACCTGCGAAGCAGAATGCAATATGATTAAGCTTGATTCCCCAATCGAGTCTCCAACGTGAACTCAACTGATCGTCTTCACCGCATTGACACTCTCTTCTTTTTGTTCTTCCAATTTCTCCATTTCTTAGTGGATTGCATCGATTCCAATCCACAATCTCATTCAACTCACCAATGAGATTTTGATTCCAACTTCACTTCCAATTGAGTTGATTTCTCATCTTCTTTCGGCAAAATCCCCCAATTTTTGAACAAGATAAACCGTCAATTTTCTCACCAGGTCCAAAAGGAGAAGATCTTTTTCCATGGTTCTCATAAGGAGGCAGCAAATCGGGAAGCCAGACGGTGGCTTCTCCTTCACTTGCGATTCTCCGCCGCTGCCCTCCGCCGACAGTTCTTCATCTTCTTCTTCCGCCTCCTCGCTCACCAGTCACCACTAAAGCTATTCGA
This sequence comes from Salvia hispanica, assembly GCF_023119035.1. Taxonomy (NCBI): domain Eukaryota; kingdom Viridiplantae; phylum Streptophyta; class Magnoliopsida; order Lamiales; family Lamiaceae; genus Salvia; species Salvia hispanica. Next base: position 19,122,652 of record NC_062966.1, read on the forward strand.
GCATCTTCGGCGTACAGGGAGTCGTCGCTGTCTTCTGTCTATGAACAGTCGGCTCTCTCTTCTCCGCGCGGTTCTGCTCCTTCCGCTGCTAAGGTGCGATTTTGGCTGATCTGCTCCGAATCTCGCCTCCGCGCCGCCGCTCTGGAGCACAATCTGGGAGAAATCTCACAGAAATCGCCCAAATCGCCAAACACAAGCTGAAAACCCTAATTAAAACATGAAATTACCATTATGCCCTTTCATAATTAATTAATCTAAAAATATTTTGTGTGGCAAAATCTGGACCACTCACTTAATAAAAATGAGTGGCTGATATTGCATCTCATTTCTCAATTACCTTAAAAAATCTCAATTGATTATGGACCTATACAATATATATATATATATATATATATATATATAGATATATAGGGTCTTGTTAGGATGAGATTTTTGGGCATAATTGAGAAATGAGATGCAATCTCAGCCACTAATTCACAAGATTAACTTAATGTCAACAACTATCACATTATGTCAACAAGGGGGTATAATTGTCTTTTTATTAAATTGTATTTGAAATCATTTTATAAAATCCTTTCTAAAACTCTAGCTTCAAATCTTCAAATCTTCAACATTCAAAAATCTTCAAATCTCTTCAACATTCAAATCTTCAAATCTTCAACATTCAAATCTTCAAATCTCTTCAACATTCAAATCTTCAAATCTTCAACATTCAATAAAATAACACTTGTAAAATGTCAACAACTAAAAAATAACACTTACAATTCACATATCAATACCGAGAATATCGAATGTCAACAACTCGTATTAAAATGTCAACAACTAACAAATAACACTTACAATTCACATATCAATACCGAGAATATCGAATGTCAACAACTCGTATTAAAATGTCAACAACTAACAAATAACACTTACTATTCACATATCAATACCGAGAATATCGAATGTCAACAACTCGTATTAAAATGTCAACAACTAACAAATAACACTTACTATTCACATATCAATACCGAGAATATCGAATGTCAACAACTCGTATTAAAATGTCAACAACTCGCGCGATGTCAACTACGGAGACATTATGTCAACTACGATGTCAACAGCAAACGTTATTTATGTCAACTACGATGTGAACAACAAACGTTATTTATGTCAACTACGATGACAACAACAAACTTTATTTATGTCAACTATTATGTAAACAACAACATTTTACAAATAATCAATGTCAACAACAAATATTTTCATGTCAACGACATATTATTTGTGTCAACAACAACGATTTACATATAATTTATGTCAACAACAAACGTTATTATGTCAACGAAATATATAATTCATGTCAACGACCTATATAACTAATGTCAACGAACTTGTAAAAATTGGAATTTCCCCCAATTTTCTCTCTCTCTCTCTCTCTCTCTCTCTAGACAACCTAACCATGACTGGTTAATAAAGACAGAGAGTGATGAAAATTGAAAATAGATATCCAAAAATTGCAAAACCAAATTCAGCTCAAAGAATCAAAAGAAGCTCAACTCCTGTTGCAGATTAAGAATTGCAGCTCTAAGTATTAGTGATTCAACTAAATTTGGGGATGTCTCAAATAGATGAATTCGGATTAAAACATGGTAGATGAAATGCAATTAAGCAATTGTAAAATCAACTGAAATAGGGGTAATCAAGGTGAGATGAAACGCAATTGTGCAATTGAGCTATTGCGAAAGCAATTAATCGAATTAGGGCTAACCACTGTAGGTTTGAACTCCTTGATCTTCTGTAATTTCCTGAGCTCAATTTTGAGCTTCTCTTTCTCCGATCTAGAGTCTCGAGCTATTCTCTTTGGCCTTCAACATCTCATCGGTCTGCTCCTTCTCGATCTTCAATTTCTCGAGCTGTTTTTGCATTTCCTGCAGCTGCTTCTCGAAAGAAGACACATTGGAAGGCTGTTGTTTCTCCTTCGTGGCAACAGGAGAGGGCTGCTTCGACACCGCAATGTCGTTCTCGGAGCCGTCGGAGGGGGTCAGCGGAGAGGGCTTGGCGAAGGCCATCTCGACAGAGAAGGCGTCGCCGTCGGACGAGGTCGTGGAGATCGATTTCTGCAGAGCCTTTGTTAGGGTATCGGTTTCCTTGGCGAAGATGTCGGCGATCCAAGCGTCGCCGAATTGGGGGCGGAACATCCATGGCTGCTCCATCGCCATCAAATTATCAAATGCCATTGAAGAGAAACAACTGGATTTGAATTTGCTGCAAACATGTTCAATTATGGCATGAAACAACTGGATTTGAAAATTGAAAAGCGAGATGAGAAAGATTGGGTTACTTTGAGGAGAAAAATTGGGTGAATCTAGAGTGAATAGAGGCGGCAAAAGGAATTACAGAGGAGACGAGAGGCGGATGGGGATAGTAATATGAAATTACCAATCTGCCCTTCCATAATTAATTAATCTAAAAATATTTATTGTGTGGCAAAATCTGGACCACTCATTTAATAAAAATGAGTGGCTGATATTGCATCTCATTTCTCAATTAGCCTAAATAATCTCAATTGATCACAATCCTAGATATATATATATATATAAACGAAGAGTCCTATTAACCACAAATCCACCCTTAAAGACCGAACTAGAGACCAAATTAGGGACACTCATTTTTCTTAATCTAATGGTTATGATTATTTTACAATTAATTTAATATTTTATTAAATAAAAACGTTTTTTTTTAATTTTATTAATTTTTTAAAAAAAAAAATTAAAATTTTTTAAAAATTTTTTTAAATTTTTTTTAAATTTTTTTTTATTTTTTTATTCGATAAAAACTTGCTGGAGTAAATAATGAACTATATTCACTACATAATGAACTAAATGAATGTATATTATGAACTTATTACTTCATTCCGTTAGTTTATTACTTCATTCAGTTATGTTATTACTTCATTTCATTAGTTTACTACTTCATTTTATTAGTTTATTACTTCATTTTATTAGTTTATTACTTCATAATGTGTTATGACATAATTATCTTTCAATTGAAGTAAATTCAGTATATAATGAATGCGAAAAATTACTTCATAACATACATTCATTTAGTTCATTATGTAGTGAATATAGTTCATTATTTACTCCAGCAAGTTTTTATCGAATAAAAAAAATTAAAAAATAAATAAATTAAAAACATTTTTATTTAATAAAATATTAAATTAATTATAAATTAATCATAACCATAAGATAATGAAAAATGAGTGGCCCAAATTTGGTCTCTAGTTCGGTCTTTAAGAAGGGTTCGACATTGATCACAACTCTATAAACGAATGTATAAATATATACTATTTCCTACATGGATAAAATGTTAAAATTCTAATATCTTGTCCCACATCGACTTGGTGGTGATCCTATCTCTTCTATATAAGGGAGGGTTATGAAGGGTTCGACATTGATCACAACTCTATAAACGAATGTATAAATATATACTATTTCCTACATGGATAAAATGTTAAAATTCTAATATCATGTTCCACATCGGCTTGGTGATGATCATATCTCTTCTATATAAGGATGGATAACCCTCCATATATGGGACATTTTAAGAAATGAGTGGCTCATTTCTAATATAAAACAATTATTTGCGTGTGTGTATAATTGATGTCCGTAATAAATTTGTGAAAAATAATTACACACCCGTCAATTTGTACTCATATTTGACTGACGTTAGAGCTCATTAACAGTTACAACTAATTGACACGTAGATTTTGACCCAATTCTGGAGTAATAAATATCTTATGCCGAAGGTTTTAGATTCAAATATATTATGACATAATAATAATCTTTAAAAATCTGTGTATTAACAAAAATAGATACTACAACCGGCTGGATTAATATCCGTGATGTTAATCCATATATTGCCGCCAGCATTAAGGTATATATTAACTTTATTTTTATCTAGTAGTAGTAGATTATCTATTTTTTTAGGTGAGTGGTGTTGCCACGTACTTATATCATACAGAAATAAATAGACACAAATTATTAAATTAACTATTACTTGTAGAATTCCATGAGAAATCACATCATCAACATCATATAGTAGTATCATTTTCTTCTTTTCCGTGACTCGACATAATAGTACGTAAAATCAAGCCCTATATGTGACACAAATTTTCGAAACATACTAATCATCTCGATTCATAATTCAATTTTGCAAAACAAAAATTCTGATTTCATAAAAAAAGAGATAAAAATGTATATCTCCATGGTTGACGTACACCGGATTCCGCTGCCGGCGGCGCCTATTGATGTCGGCGGTGAAGAATTAATAATGAAGAAAGTAGTAGATTTACAGCTAAGGGCAAATTGGAGACAGCATACATATATAGACAAAGAATCCAAAAAAGCGTACGCTCACATACTATACTAAATAAGTGGAGAAAAGATGCTTCTAAGAAAACTGAGAAAACAAATGGGAGCAGCAAAAAAGAAAGAAAACAGAAATTGATTATTTAGAAGATCATCATCATGATTCAGGACTTAAATGAACGGTCCAGATTGTGGGGCCACTCCCCCTCTAATGGGGGGTGCAGCCTTGTTGTATGAGAAAGTGGAGAAATATATTTGAAATTGGGAGTCTACTGTAACTAAATAAGCCTCAGTTTTGGGGAATTTCTCATACCTCTAAACAGAATGTGGGCTCCTTATCCCACTACTATATGCATTCAATCTTTTCTCTTCTAATTCAGATATTTCTGTAATCATAAGACTTGTACATGTTCATTACTACAATATCACAATATAATTATATAGCCACTAGTAATGAGTTGTTTGATAGGAAGATAGATAGGGCAAAATAAATTTTAATTTTATGGTGATTTTAGAGGGGTGATACCGGTGCCATATTTAATTAATTTGAGTGTAACTTTTGGAATATTTGGATGATGGACCTATAGGAAAAATGTTCATGCTTCATGCTGGATTTTTATTTGGCAACAATCATAGGCAGTAGGTGGGGGATGCAGTCTTCCAAGAGCCCTACATAGTGCATATGTCACATGTTATTTCTGATCAAATTTGCGAACTATATTTAATGCATTTTGTCATGCAATTGCACAATTTCACTACACACATAAATATATGTACTATTATTTAACTAATTTACCAATGACCCATATTGAATTATTTGCAATAAAAGTTTAATATTTTGTTATTAGTAAGTAGGGCTGAAAACATGGTTCATGCTATTAGTATCTGGTCCACAGATGAAGATCTTTCCCAAATATAATAGTATTGGTCAATGTTAATAACCTTGAGAAATTGAAGTTCTTTTTCCCAAACTAGTAGAGTAAAAAAAGCAAACAAATCAAACTCGATATTCACGCATAAGAAGAGGATGAGCAAACAAACCCTAATAGAACTAAGCTAATTTCTCAAACTAACCATTCATTATATAGATATATAACGCACACATTTATATATATAGATTCAAATTTGATGAAATCCATTCAAGTGTGATTACTGCTTGCAATATGCCGCTCATCCGCGGCGCCGTCGTAGCCGTTTCCCTGAGCCTCCATTCCTCCGCCGCCAGGCATATACCTATACGCATTAAGCGCCGCCAGCATGCCTAAATTCCCTTCACCAACCGCTCCGCCGCCGCCATGCGCCGGCAAGAGCGACATTGCCGTCGGAAAATTCATAAAATGCAGCCCACTGCTTGCCACCGCCGCACTCCCTCTATACACGCCGGAATTCGCAATCGACGGAAAACTCCACAGAGATTCGCTGCCGGAATTTGTGGAATTGAGAAAAGCCGACGCCGGGATCTGGCCCTGGCTCGCCGGAATTGTCCCGGAGCTGGACTGCATCATGTAATTCCCCATCTGATTTTGCACCGCCGACCGCAGATCCTCCTCCGACGCCCTCTTCCGCCCCGCGCTCCCCTCACCGTCGCGCGATTCCTGCTTATTGAGATAGCTCGCCGCATTCTCTCCGTGGAAGAAAATCCTCCTCTGCGAAGAATCCCCAAAATTCTGCCCAAAATAGGCGCCGTTGCTCAAGCTCAAATGCGACGGCGCCGAGAACGTCGAGCCCGAGCTTCTCACCGATATATTCAGCGAGGTGAAATTCGCCGGAATCGTTCCGGTGCCGGTGGCGGCGATCACCGACGGCTCCGCCTGCTGCAGCAGCCACTCAATCGTCTCGCCATCCGATTTGTGACCTAATTCCTTCGTGAGCTGGAAAACCCTCGCTGCGCACGTGGCAGGCATCCTAATTCGACGGCCGCGCCCGTCCACCTTCGTGTGTCGATCCTTGGTCGAAGCTCGCTTCGGCGGAACCTTCTTCTCAGTGGGTTTTGATATCGCCTCGGTCGATTGTTGTTGTTGCTGCTGCTGATCGTAGTCGTCTCGTTTCTCTAAGAGTTGTAAAGGGAAATTAGGTTTTTGCATAGGGTTTCCGTTGCCGCCATTCATGATGAACAAATATAATATGTTAGGCTACTCTAGTACATGACCCTCATTTTGTGGGACTCTCCCTTTTTTTTTTTTTTTTTGGAAGATTTTAGGAGAGAGAAGAAAAAGGGTATGAAGAGATAAGGGAAGTGATGAAAGAATGAGAGAGATAGAGAGAGCAAGCTTTAAGCAACAAACATAATGAGTGGGAATTATATGGGTGGTGGGCTAGGGCAAATTAACCTATCTTTTCTTTATTCAAATATCTTTTTTGCTTTTTCTTAGTATAAATTTTCAATCTTTACTGTATATATATGAATGCAGTAAAAAGTGAAGGTAGTGAAACATATTTGTATGATCATCTAGTACGATACATATACAGAGGGGGTGAAAACTAAAACTCAGAAAAAAAGTTTGAATTCAAGTGTACTTTTATTTGAAATTTATGATATAAGGCATTTACAAATGAGGGATTGACAGTTTCTTGATTCAGACTCCACGTGCATTGCCCTTTATCATTCAATTAATCTACAAAGAGACAATGAACTGGACTGGGACCCTACATTTTAAGCCAGGAATTAAGCCTGAGAAAAATAAATGTATAGTAGTAGTAATTAATATCAAACCATTATCTCATAAATGCAATCATTGTCACTTCTAACTCCCTGTTAACTATATAGTTGAGAAGATTTATTAATGGCTTTGAAATATATTCGTGATTGTTCTAGTGTCACGAATGCACTCTTGTTTTCCCTTTTTTCTTTTTGGATTATTTGGCCCATTATATTAATTAATAATATTTAAATCACATAAGACATGAATATTAGTATGAAAACATGCATATTGAAGGGGGCCGTGGGATGGAGATTAAGACATTAATTATTAATGAGATATTTGTAGACTAACTAAAGATGATTACACGACAGTTAGTCATGATCAAGCTCCTAACATTATATGCTACTAATCACACTCGTTCAACATAATAATCCATGATTTCATGGCACGTAGAAGACAAATAATTAGGACATTCACCATTCACCAACTTAATTGTCTAGATTTGATTGTTAAACTAGAGAAAAAGATCTGCTGCATAATGAATATGGGCGACTGTGAGCGACTAAATCACACGTAGGCCACTTTCCTTATTTTTAGAAATTTACTAACAGAATATAATTCTCTTTCATCTATCTCCATGTGAGCAATATTATTTATTTTCTTTTTTAACTTTCCTTTTTTCTCTTTTTAGTTATCGTATCTTTGTTTGTTTTATATACTACATGTTTTCTCCTAGGTTTTTATTTCTCCACAACTTTCAAAGTGCCGTCTCTCTCGAAGAGTGCTAGCATAAGGTTAGTTTTAAGCCTTGATCTTCATATATGCTTGGAATTTCTTACATAATTTACATGTTTTTTAGTTTTACTTGTTTATATTATATGCTTGATTAATTTTTTAAAATAATTTCGTGTTTTAATTGTCTCTTGACTGAATCTATACTTGTAATAATACCAATTAGGAACCTCCAATTAAGAACCTCCGGCTTATCATAAAATTATCAATTTGTGTTTTTTAATTATTTCTATTATTCTGTTTGCTTACATTAATATTTTGAATGTATTTTCTTAGTGTTTTGAGTGAAAATATGAACGATCAATTATATATTCCTGAAGTTGCAAATGACCGAAAGCCGGAAATTGGAATGAAATTTGGATCAATAGATGATGCGTTTGAATTCTACAATCAGTATGCACGTGAAGCTGGTTTTAGTGCAAGATATAGCAATAGTAGAAAGAATAAGATGACAAACGAAGTTGTTTGGAAACAATTTGTATGCTTTAAAGCTGGTCAAACTGATGAAGCTCGTTCAAAAAATCGAGCACCACCTGGTGGTCCAATTCAGATAAGAGCTCGTGGTGAAGTTAGAACTAATTGTAAGGCAAAGATCTCCATTGTCAAGCAACAAACTGGATCTGACTGGAGTGTTAGCGTCTTTATGGAAGGTCATAATCATGGACTCTCTACTCCGTCAAAGGTGCATTTACTCCGATCACACCGTAGTGTTTCTGCTGTGAAGAGAGTGTTGACTCAACAATTTTCAGAAGCTAATATACCAACCTGTCAACAAATGCAACTATTGGAGATGGAGTCTGGGGGGCCCGAAAGTGTAGGTTGCACAGAAAGAGATATCAGGAATTTAGAGAGAGAATTAAGGGATGAACAAAAGGGGATTGATGCTGAAACTCTTATAGAATTCTTTACTTCCGAGAAGGAGAAAAATTCATCATTTTTCTTTGACTATGAGACAGATTCAGAGAATATATTCAAAAGATGTTTTTGGGCAGATCCTAAATCAAGGAGGGCTTATGGAGCATTTGGTGATGTTGTTGTGTTTGATTCCACTTATAACACTAATAAGTACGGAATGATTTTTACGCCTTTCGTAGGGGTTAATCATCATCATCAAACGATAGTTTTTGGATGTGGATTTCTAAGTGACGAGAAGACAGAATCGTATATTTGGTTGCTTAATAAGTTTATGGAAGCTATGCCAAGTGATGCACCAAAAGCAATCATTACTGATCAAGATCCTGCTATGACGAAAGCACTTGCACAAGTTCTGCCAGAAACAGTGCATCGTTATTGTTTGTGGCACATATTGAACAAATTTCCAGAGAAGATTTCTCCAGTGACTTTCCGAGATCATTATCAGAGCATAAGGAATGTTATTAAAAATTCAACATCTCCTGAGGAATTTGAGAATGGATGGAAAGAGGTTATTAGATGTGCTAACTTGGAACAAAATAGTTGGATATTGTTGATGTATGGGCTGCGACATAAGTGGGTTCCGACATATTTTAGTCATGTTTTTTTTGCAGGGATGTCAAGTAGTCAGAGATCAGAGAGTTCGCATTCATTTTTTAAAAAGTATGTCTCTCACAAGAACTCATTGATGGATTTTATCACACGATTCAATCGGGCACTAAGACGTCAAAGACACAATGAGTTAGTTGCAGACCATGTTGACATGAATGAGCAACCAAAAATCAAAACAAATTGGCCGATGGAAGCTCAAATGGTTAAAGTGTACACGAAAAAAAATGGACGGAATTTCAAGATGAAATGAGTCGAAGTCATGGTTACTTTGTGCAACAGACCTCTATCAGAGATGATATTGTGATTTACAATGTGATGAGTTTCCAAAGTAGTTCGTCCTCAAAACCAAGGCTACTGATGCATGATAAAAATAGTGACCATATCTCATGTAATTGTGGGAAATTTGAGTTTGATGGTATTCCGTGCAGACATATGCTAGCTTTCTTCCGTGTCAACCAAATATTTGAACTACCTGACAAGTATATCCTTAAGCGATGGACACGAGAAGCAAAGAGTGGTGTTGCTTATATATTAGATGATGAAAACTGCAATGATGATCCAACAAGATTTTTGATCTCACGACGAGCCAAGTTATCTTATAAGGCCTCAACACTAATTGATTATGCATCTTTGACTGACGAGGGGACAAAGTTTTTGGATGAACAACTTGATTACATACATGGTAAAATCAAGGAGATGGGTATTAGTCCAACAACTATGCACGGAAGTCAAACAAGGAAGAGCTTAGATAAAACCAAAAACATTGGTGATCCTTCTAAGATAAGATCAAAAGGATGTGGTAAGCGAATGTTATCATCAAAAGAGAAGTCAATTTTAAAGACTAGGGCTTGTCGTGGCTGTGGACTACGTGGTGCATCACATGATAAACGTAATTGCCCAAAGTTGCAAGACAGGTGTGTAAATTATTGTTGGGATCCATTATTTACATTGTTTAGTTGTTTTAATGACCAATAAATTTAATTTACTGTTTTTGCTCTCATCTTTATATTTCAGATCAGTTGCAGATGACCATCACGACATCAACGAATATGCAAATGAAAAAGCTTGATGTCCATAGCTAGTGATTTTTTTAATTCTGTTCGCTTAGTGTTGCTAAGACAATATTTAATCTTTTGATGGTTTTATTGTATTGAAACAGATTTTATAAGAATACATCTTATCTTTTCATAATACTTCATGCATCTAATTAATTTCATCCTTTCAAAGCCTAATGTATTCAAAATCTGAGTTGAGTCCTTAATGATTTTTATTCCAAAACTTTTGCAATACTAGTTAAAAGTAATTGGAAACGTAGTTTTACATTGAGAAATTAAATCTCATTTAAATCATTAAATTGAAAAAATGTAGCACTATTTTTTAAGATCATCAAAACTAAAGAGTAAAACAAAAAAAAAACGATGCTATTTTATTTGAACAGAAACTAACCATGAAATAGTCTAGTTTAGGTGAAGAAGAAAGTTAATTAGGAGCAGTATTCATGCGCTGGTAGAAAGATAAATAATTAAAAAGGACAAATCCATAAAGGAAAGCTATTAAAGAAAATAAATAATTTTGCTGACATGGAAATAGATGAAAGGGAATTATATTTTATTAGTAAATTTCTAAAAATAAGGAAAGTACCGTACGTGTGTACGTGTGATTTAGTCGCTCACAGTAGCCCATATTTATTATGCAGCATATCTTTTCTCTGTTAAACTAAATATCTTGCTTATAAATTAGCTATAATCGTCGTTAATTAATGGCCTCATTTTCTGATTCGATGATTGTTATTCATCACAATATATATGTTTAATATTTCATTAGGAATCCATGAAGCACTAAATTAAGAAGATTTTTTGACGGTGCTTTATATCTCCATTATTTCAATAATTCGTTGCTCCATATTCTTCTTATCATTTAAATATTTAGTGTCATATAACCTATGTAAAGACACACACTTGAAGGAAACAGTACTATTAATTGATGGCACAATCTTATCCACAAATTCATAATTTGAACGACAAGTGAGATTATTATCTAGATTAGGAATATGGCGCCATCATGTGAAATAGTTAATTGAAAACCTTGAGAAAAAACAATATTTTGCTTTCATATACAGTTTCAATATTCATTCACTAATGGAGAAATACAAATCCTAATTATATTTGCTACTACTATTGTTTACATTATGTGTGTGTGGATATCATCAAAAAATGATGATAAACACTACAAACATAAAAACACTAGCTAGTTCAATTTAGTGTTACCTTTTTCGGCCTAAAACTAGTGCGAGAAGTTGCTAAATCTACCAGCCGTTTTCTCTCAAAATTACTCCTAATTTATTGGGTTGATTTTGAGGGAAAACTTATTTGTGGAGATATAAATATATATGGATGAATTGATGGGGGGCATGGAGATTAGGTCAATGATGGTTGTTGGGAGATAATCACGTGCCATGACTTGTCCTATACAGATGATCAAGATGGCTTACCATCCTCTAACTAATTTATCTAATCATGCACAACTATTTGTCGGAATTAATGCATATCTTCTTCATTTTACCCATCTCTTTCCTTTCCTAAATCTATTTACTTTCACAATGTATTTTGGTCTTTTATTTCTCAAAAGTCTCGTGTTACATTCAAATTTAATGTAAAGCAAGAAAAAGATGAACTTTCAATTTAATTAATGACTAGCTTGACTTATTAGCATTCCCTTTTCAAATTTCAAATACTAGTATTTTTGCCAATTTTAACATGATTTATAAATTTGGGCAACATAATATTCAATTTAAAAGCTGTATTTTCTAACACCTTAATTTCGATGGCAAATTGATATCCAAGCTTGGTACAAAGGGTTCAGTTGTACTATTTCAAAAGTCAAATCCGACTCCAACTCTAAATATAATCAATTCCAACAAATAATCTTAAGACCATTTTGTATTTTACATGTAATGAGTTGACACTAGTATTTTTTGTCCAATGAAAAAAATCATACAGCTCAAGAACACAATATTGAGAACATGGGTTGATGGCTAAAGGGCCCTTTCATTATTTATTACCGACAAGGTTACAGTTGGGCAAAACTTTGAGCTTATTATAAATTAATAACTTCTTCCCGTTCCATTTTTACTAATCATGATATATGAATGAATAACGTGGTAGTATAACTTTGCCTAAACATATTAATTAGTCGCATATTACACATTGCAGCATCGACGAAATCGCCCCCACACATATTTTACATAAAGTTTGAATATAAATGACGGATGAAGATTTGATGAAAGGTTGTAGTGCGTTGTGTACGTGTACAAATACTAGCAATTATTGAATTGATGTGAATTGACTACCTATGTACACAAACAGTTGCACTAGACTTTATTGTATGAAAACAACTCAAATATATTACACTAACAATTTTTTTCAAACACCATCACTTATTACCTATTGATATGAATAGGAAAAAGATTCAAGCTTTTCCAATTCTGACTTTGAACTATAAAAAGTGTCTGACATCAATCTATCATTTTCGCCGGCTTAAGAGAATTTCCATATCCTTGACTATTGATCAGTGTACATTTATATTATTGTTCAAAGATTAATACTCCATATAAAACACTATTATCTTGGATACTTTTTCTTCGTAAAGACAAACATGTATCGAAATGCCGACGATTCTAGATAAAAGACAAACAGCGGAAACTGTAACGTAAGCAAGATGCCTAGCTCAAGCCACGGCACCAAAAAGACTCCAGTCATTCACCTTGAAACTAGAGATGGCACCTCTGAAGACCTCCTCCATCGGCATGCATCCGGACTGTGCAGCAGGCACGGCTAAGCCGGCACCGACGGTTGCAGCACTCTCACTCAAAGGGCTGCAAGAAGGGATGCAGAAGATGAGCCAGGAAGAAGAGCAGATACTAGAAAGCAGTTGGCACCTGAGAGAGAATCAATATGTGCAATTGGGCGGGAGTAGTAAAGAATCTACTTACTTTATCATCACGGGCTCGTATGCAGTAATCAGAACATCAGTACCAACATCCTTGAGGCGCAAATTAGCCAGATAAACCTGGAAATAACGTATATTAAGGTCCCAACCAAATATCTTGAGATAATTCTCCTCGGAAGATGAAATGGCGAGTTTACCTTAACTAGGTTTTGAGCATCTCTTCCCTGTCTACCTTTAGATATGGCCTGAAAATGGAGCGTAGCAAAAATGAAGTTTGCTGATAAATTATTATAGGAATTAAACACCAAACACACAATGTCAACCTCAATATCCTTGAATCTCTTGCTAGATATTTAATGGTTGTACACTTGTACTACCTAGCCACTAAGAAACAACTCGCACTAGTTCAAGGATCTATATCAGGTTAGCAGAACTTGAATGTCAGCAAGCAGCAGAAGCAGAGGGCTTAATTGATGGCAATCTTGAATTGTTGGCAAGAAATCCAGTACTGAAAATGTTTTCGATAGACATGTTCCAGAAGTAGGGAGATAATAAATGGGGTGTGTAACTACTAACACAGGATCATGCAAGCAAATAATATATGAAATGATTATCTGAGGTTCGAGGAGAAGTGCGTTTTAACACAGTACATTTTTCTTTTAGGGATAGGCTCCAGAGGGTTGAGTGGGCTGGTTAAGTTCTTTATATCACAAACTAGATACATTATGATATCACTCTTAATGCATACAAAATAGTACTAGTACCAATTAGTAAAAGACTGTACATACCATCTGACCAACTGCAGTTGTAATAACAGCAGGACTGTCTCTAAATCGTAGTGCATCAGCCTCAAATACACCTGATTGTTCAAGCACCTGGTTTATAGAACAAGCCGATGCAACTATTATGAAGGAAACTCAAGATTTTAAACTTATCAGCTATACATTTAATGTTTTTTATACAACAACATAAATTGTCAGCAAATAAGATCTAGAAAATAATTTATAGAGTGAAAATTTTCATCTCTGTCAATAAATTACATGATGACCGTGTTGTGTTACACGAACACAAAAGTTGAAAATAATAGAATTACAGATGCAGGATCATAACATCATTAACTTCAGTTCTCAGAATTATGTTCTTCCTGAATGAAAAGAAATTAATAGAAATAGGCCTTTAAATGAGCAAAATCTACATTACGAACTAAAGAACAGAGAAAATCTGTCATCAGCTAGTAAATGACAATGGTAATCAGATCTAAACTTAATTCCACTACAACAACCTGGCTTCAAAGTTAAACCTGTATAAATTTTAGATATATTTCATCTCTAAATCCTCAAGGACAAACTAAAATCTTGAAAGACTCTGTCTACAATTTCTTTAGGATAAAATTGAAACTCACAAAACTTGGATTCCCTGATAGCTTTCCACAAAAGGAGTCATATCATACTCAAGAAAAAGTTTTTATCGTGAAGTTCATAGAGTCATATAAGACAAACTTCCATCACCACAACCTGAGGCTACATTTAGAGTTAGGGATTTGAAATGCAAAATGGAGGATGATATCTACAACCAAATAACTCAAAAAACTACTCGAAAACACCATCGTACTGGAAAACTTTGTTCTGATGTGACCTGAGGTTGCATTTGGATTTGGAGCTATGGATTTAAAGAAAGGCTAGAAAATAATTGAAATCCCATCCAAGTAACTTTAGAACAAAGAAATTTAAAACACAAAATAATACTACAAATCAGAAACATTTCCCAATCCAAACAACCACCAGAGTTGATATAATGGAATCCAAATCTAACCGAAGTACTTTAAGCCCAAAATAAGGCCGTAAAGATAACCTCTCTATCACCATCATTTAAACCAGTGCTATCACCAAAACAGCTAATTCGAAGCTAGCATCGACCATGATAATGACAAACTTCTCTGACAAAGTATTAAATAACTAGTCATCAAACAACTGGCGATTAACATCAAAGAGAAAGTTCAAATGTGGTAGGGAATGGATCGACAGTGAACTAAAACAACAAAATAACTTGATATTATCGACTTCCTAAACTTCACTAATTCGTTGGAGTAGCATGAGATGCAAACAATTGGTCCAATTGAGCCACGTAGCAGCATGAAACTCGAAATCTTTACAGAAATTATAAGAAAAAAGAGGTGAGATAAAGAACTCTGATTGTACCGTTGCTCCTTCAGCATCTTGCTCATTAGCCAGGTCTTGAAGAAACCACGTGGCACTTCCGTGATCCGCCACATCTGTCTTCAAGTCGAGGAGCTCAAATATTAAGCTCTCGTCGCGCGCTGGATCAACAAAAACCTCCTACAGCAGCAATTTGATTAATAAAATACAAAAGAAAACAACGAAATCGGAGGAAAGGCAAATTAATCATTCAGGAAGTCTCTGACCTGATGATCAGGAACTTGGCGCATGTTGCTTACGTCCTGCATAAACAGTAAATTGAAACTTCATTAAATCGAACAAATTAATTGTTTTTTTAAAAAAGCAGTACAGAAGGGGAAATTAAACATCAAAAGAAAAAAAAATACTCCACCAATATAAACCTGGAAGCGAAGCGGAAAGGTGGAGGAGATGGCGCCACCGAAGAGTGGGCGTTGAGTGCATAAATCCGCAGGCATTTTATTCTGCTGCTTCAATCGCGGAGAAATTTGTAGAATTTTCTGCGCGCGAATTCGAAATTGGGGAGTGGAAGAGTGTGGGAGCTCAGAAGAAGAAGGGGGATTTAGGTAGCGTTTGTTTTACACGGTACGGTGACTGGGTTTGAAAATTTATGTTTTAAATGAGTTTTAAGTCAATTAAATAGTACTCCGTACTACTATTTCTTCCCTTGCACGGTTAAGGTGTTTTTTTTAGCCCTCAATTTAATTAAAAAGTGTAAATTAAGGAATTTAATTAAATGAAGAATTAAAAAATGAAAATGGTGGAGATATGAAAAGAGAATAAAATACTGTATAAGAGAAAGTAGAATAAATGAGAAGCAATGTATTCATTTTTTACTAAAAATAGAAATGACTCTACTATGTAATATAGCAAAATGGCAAAATAAGTAAATAACTCTACTACTATGAAAGAAGGGAAGCCGCGTAGGCGCCGCGGCGGTGGGAAGACAGCCAAGAACCCGGCTGCGCCGGGTTGGATGGTGGCAGTCGCGCGGCGGAGCCGCAGTGGCCTATTGTTAGCCGTGAGACTGCCACGACGGTCAATTTTGTTTTTTTTTTTTTTTAATTCTTTAATTTTTATCTATAAAATACCTATCCCCTATTCATTTTTATCATTCCATTTCAATCTTAAATTTTTCTCAAATCCATTGACCGAATTAAAATATGTCAACAAGTTTTATGTGGCTGAGGCATGATTGTGATGACTAAGCAAAGAAGTTCTTTTTGTGGTTGTGACGTGACTGTTCTACTATTATGGACACGCTAAGGAAGGCTTTGTAAAAATGTTTAAAAATTGTAGCTTAACGATGACGCTGTGATAGAAAAAAAAATAGATGAAAAATGTTTATGAAGTATAAAAACATTATTCCCATATGTGCATTAATACTAATTTCACAATAAACACACTTATAGTTATAGATGTTTAAACATTTTGGTAATTATTTTTTATTTTACAACATATAAAAAAAATTTAAGTTAAAAGAAAAACAAAGGTTCTCATCCCAAAACTTTGACCATTCACTTGTGTTGTCACGACTTCATCTTAATTAATCAATATCCATTTGCTCATTGGAGGCCATTGATGTGGGCAATTATGAGGAGCAACGTCATCACAGTTATAACTTATAATCCAAGAGCTAGCTTTATCTTCAAAATTTGTTGTTCACTTACAATTTCATGGGCGAGTTTCAAAGGAGATTTTGAGGATTTGAAGATGGACTTCAAAATCACTAATGTTTCGTCCTTCACTGTTTATATCGTCCAAAGTCTGCGTTAGAATCATCGCAATATCTAACGCAGATAAAATTTCTAACATCGTAAAAATTCGAAGGCCCAGCCAATTCTTAGAAAAATATAAACTTAGAACATCACAATACCTATCACAAATGAAATTCTAATATTATAAACATTCAAAAGTTGTCAATTCGTAACAAAATATGAACAAACTCGTAGTAATTTTTAAGATCCAAAACTAATAAATTAAGTAATATTACATGCAAAAATTATGAAATTTGGACATATTTTATTCTCAAAGACTTATTCTTATAAAATTAATAACAATGAATATAAGATTGAATACTCAGGCCTTGGATGGTAGGCTTGAAAAGCCTTGGAAAGACACTGTTTACAGCCTTTAACTTGTGTTTGGTAGCTTTGAAACACATTCCCACGACCTGATAAAAACATTCAGGTTGTAGGCTTCCAGCTACTACTATTCTTATAGGTTGTGTAACTCTATCACAGGCAGTATAAGGATTGATCCTTTTCTCCCTCCTCCTGAAAACAAACACTTATCCCAAATTTATCCTCGTCCCTCTCCAAATTCAAGCAACTATTCACACAATCGTCATCCTCGTCGTTCTAATTTCACTCCTTTGCCAAATTGGACTTGATCTCTGCATCAGGTTTCAGCGAAATCCTAATTTATTTGGGCAAAATCATAATTCATTTGTTGAATTCAATTTGTTCGCGTCAAGGATGCCGATTCCGTGAACAATCAACCCACTCAGTCTCGCCCATGGAACAATCAACCCACTCAATTTCCATGAACAATTGATAAGGCTAATTTCATGCATTGGTTATAGGGATAAATTTTGTGCTTTCCTGGGTCTAACAAGATTTTATAAGCCAGGTGTGTAGAGAAATCGCCAGCCCCAGGAAGAAGACGAAGATTGCCTGGAAGAAGAAGCTGGCGGGAAAAGTGAGCGGAAGAAGGAAGAGTTACTAGACTAAGGAGCATCCAATTAGAGGGAAAAATGGGAATTACAAGAACAGTCTAGAAGCTCTACCTACTATAAATAAGAGCACGCGATCAACATGAAGATATCTCTTTTTCCACATCGGCTCTTAGCTTAGTTTTTCCATTTTTCTCTACACACACTTGAGGGGAATCATTCTGGGGAGTTCACGTTTCGGATCTAGTTGTGGTGTAACACCATCTCTACGGAGGCGAAGATACAATCGTTATTTGCTTTCAGTTTATATTCCGTATTTTCCCGAGTCTTCGTTGTTCGAAGCTCGGTTGTGTTTTGTTATTCTCTCGTTGGATACTTTGTATCTTGCTATGGAGATTTCTATTTTGGTTTCAGTTATGATATTGTCCTTTTATTTGTTTGCTTTGATGGATATTGTTGGTTGATTTGAGTTTTGAGTTTGAGTTGCTTGGAGGTTGTGGTTGATCGGTTGAATATAGTTGAATCTGTGAAGATCGGAGATGGAAATGGTGTTTGATTGTTGTGGATGGCTTGGATCCGGAGTGGATGAAGCATCCGACGTATATATCTGTCGCATTTGCATGGTTATGACGTTTTGAATTCTATTTACTTGTTTGCCTCGTCTAGTAGTCATGGATCTGTGTTAGTTATAGTCGTTCTTTGTGTCCATCGGTTTGATTTCGTCTGCCCTGTTTTGATCTTTGTTTGCTCTGTTTTTCACCGGTTGTTTTGTGATAAAAGTTAGAGAAGATGGTGTCGCTGTTAGTTAGTCCTTTAGTTAGTTAATTTGCAACTTTTTCCGTCGTACTATGCCGTTTTAGGAAATGGTCCCCACGTTTCGCTTTTCGTCTGTCTAGGCTAGTTCAGGAAGTCGTTTACCCAGTCAAGTAGTCATTTCAATTACTTTCAGTCATCATGCATGTCCCTACCTAGATCTAGCTGTTAGAATAGAATATTATATTTACTCAGTCTAGGAATTAAAGCTCAACCCCGAAAATTGCGTGGCCGCAGCCAAAAATAGCTTCCAGGTCTTTGGGCATGTTTACTTACACATCTGTCTCTGTGGATTCGATCCCTACTTCCCTGTACTAATCTTTTTAGCTATAGCGGGTTGAGGGTTTTGAAGGGCGAAGGAAGTGATTGTGTGCCCAACGATAGGTTACCCAAGGATTCTCTGAGTTCCTAGACCCGGTGTCTAGTGGATTCTCTGGATCGGGAGATTTAATTTCAAACACACCTCGCTGACTTTTCGCGACTCTTCAACAATCAACCCACTCCTTCATCCGCTTCACACCTTAATCTCCAGCAACAATTACCTCCGATTTCCATGGCAGAAACTCAATCAACCCACTCCACCGAACCCAAAATCGGCTACTGCTATGCAACCAGAATCTACCACAGCCCCCACCCCCATCCCATCCCCCGTCATCAATGCCCCTCTCCATCTCCTCACACACCCTCTCCTCTACTCCCCTGCCACTCCGACCTCCGCCGCCCTCTCCACCACTATATTCCTCATCGTCGAATTAGGACTTGATCTTTGCCAAATTAAGCCATTCGCCCAAATTAGAACTGATGACTTTAAGTCATTCCAAACTCAACCGAGGGGCAGTTTAGGCATTTCATAATTATTTTCACAAACTTAGGCTTTCAACCAAACAACTAGCCGCGGGCTTTCAGGGATATACGGTTTGCACCAAACACAATATAATCACCAAAAAGACTGTCCATATGCATGTGAAAAGCCCACTATCTAGGAAACCATTAAAATTACTTCCATGGTACCAACCGCCCTCTTAGGAAATTATAACAAGAAAAAAAAATGTAATTACACAAAAAACATGGGAAGCTACATCCCCATCCCCCCCGTCATCAATGCCCCTCTCCATCTCCTCACACACCTTCTCCTCTACTCCCCTGCCACTCCGACCTCCGCCGCCCTCTCCACCACTATATTCCTCATCGTCGAATTAGGACTTGATCTTTGCCAAATTAAGCCATTCGCCCAAATTAGAACTGATGACTTTAAGTCATTCCAAACTCAACTGAGGGGCAGTTTAGGCATTTCATAATTATTTTCACAAACTTAGGCTTTCAACCAAACAACTAGCCGCGGGCTTTCAGGGATATACGGTTTGCACCAAACACAATATAATCACCAAAAAGACTGTCCATATGCATGTGAAAAGCCCACTATCTAGGAAACTATAAAAATTACTTCCATGGGTACCAACCGCCCTCTTAGGAAATTATAACAAGAAAAAAAAAATGTAATTACACAAAAAACATAGGAAGCTACATCTGATTTATCAGAGCCAGGTTTCGATCCTGGGACCTGTGGGTTATGGGCCCACCACGCTTCCGCTGCGCCACTCTGATTGATGTTATATTTATATAATAAATAACTATAGTATTACTTCCTCCGCCGCATAAAAAATATGGACATTTGAAAGGGTACGAAAATTAATGTACGAAAATATGGTAGACTAAGGGAGATGAGGAGAAAAGTAATTAAAGTAGTGTTAATGGATAGTGAGACTCATGTTATTATTGTGTTAATGGGTTGTAATGGTGGATCATAGTGGTATAAGTTATAAATAAATTGATTTATATGGATAATGATTTGAGGACAACTTTTTATAAATGCAAATACCCATATTTTTATGGGTCAAACGAAAATAGAAATACACATATTTTTATGAGACGGAGATGATACTCTCTCCATCTCATAGAAATAGGTCATTTGGGGTCGACACGAGTTTTAATGTGTAATTGATAAAGTAAGAGCATACAAAAAAAAAGTAGTTGAAATTGTGTAGTGGATTGTGGGGCCCATAAATGATAAAGGAAAAAGAAGGAGAAAAAGATTTCCATAAATAGATGTGGACTATTTTTATGGGACGGACGAAAAAGAAAATATGGTCTATTTTTATGAGACGGGGGTATATTTTAGTCTTTTGTCTTTTTACTCATTTAATATGACTACGTATGACAGATTGAGGATATAACGAATACATAGATGGCTTGATTACAATATTTTAGTTGCTTGTAATATACATATAGTCAGCACTTATTTTTTATTCTATTACAACTTTAGCACCCACAACAAATTAAGCCTTCATTTTTTTCTTATACAATTTTTTTTTTCAATCTTATACCATTTGTAAACTCAAATATTTGTTTGTAACCTTTTTTCAATTATTTTAGAGCCAATACAAATTTAAAATAAATTTTAAAAAATTGCTAGAACCAAGTGAAAAGCCCGCGAAGAAAAAAGAAAATTGCTTTTGATGCATGCATGGTAAAAAATACTCAGATGATTTCTCTTATCACGCATGTGTTATGCACATATTAATATCTAATTTTAAATTAATTAAATAAATTAGAATTAATATTAATAATGAACAATATGCGTAACAATTTTAGTTATATGAGAATAAAAAATCTATACAAATAATATTGAAGCATAATAAATTTGAAATATATCATATAATATAATGTTTGAACAACAAATCATGGAGTAGGAAGATAAAATCTATCACAATAAAGAATTAAATACAATGGATAATTACTCATCATTTTTAAAACTTCTTTATACACTACATTAACTTTAAAATTAACTAAATATATATATATATAGGATTGTGATCAATTGAGATTTTTTTATGCTAATTGAGAAATGAGATGCAATATCAGCCACTCATTTTTATTAAATGAGTGGTCCAGATTTTTCCACATGGAAAATATCTTTAGATTAATTAATTATGAAAGGGCAGAATGGTAATATCATAGTAATTTTTATTCAATAAATATTTTTTTAATTTTTAATTTTAATTTTTTATTAATTTTTTTAAAAATTTTTTAAATTAATTTTTTTTATTTTTTTTATTTTTTTTTATTTTTTTTATTTTTAAATTTATTTTTTGTTTTTTTTTAAATTTATTTATTTATTTATTTATTTCAACTATATATACAATTCATGTCAACTACACACATATAATGTCAACTATGTGTACAATCCATGTCAACTACATATACAATTCATGTTAACTACACAATATAATGTCAACTACATGTACAATTCATGTTAAATAGTATTTATTGAATAAAGTTGTTGACATTTGATGTGTAGTTGACATGAATAGTATATGTAGTTGAAAAAAAATTAAAAAAATAATAATATAAAAACAAAAAAAAATTTAAAAAATTTAAAAAAAATAAAATAAAAAAATTAATAAAATTACAATTATACCCCTCTGTTGACATAAACTACATGCTGTTGACATTTCACAAATATTTTGGATGAATGACTGAGATTGCATCTCAATTCTCAATTAGGTTGATAAATCTCAACCTAACAAGACCCTATATATATATATATATAGAGTCCTATTATCCACAAATCCACTCTTAAAGACCGAACTAGAGACCAAATTAGGACCCTTAGATTTAGTTTTTAATGGATGAGATTAGACAATACTTTAATAATTTCACTCCTTCATTAAGTAATTAATTTACTTCAATCCAGGGGTATTTTGGTCAAAATACATGTAGGGTAAAAAAATTTGAATAGATGAATTTTACTTCACGCGGTTTGCATTCACGGATTGTTTGTCTTCACTTCTCTCTCTATTTCTTCTCCGTCTTCACTTCTCTCTCTATTTCTTCTCCAAATCGACGAAGCTCTTCTCCAAATCGACGCTGATTTCTATCTCCAAATCGACGTTGATTTGTTTATCTAAATTGACGGTCATCTTCTACTCCAAATAGACGATTCAAAGCTATTCATCTGGAAAAATCGAAATGGTTGACACAAGGAAGTCCTCGGGCGATAGTGGACGCCAATTGCGTCACACCAGAACTTCCGATGAAGGTAATACACTTTTAAGCTTTCCAGATATTTAATCTTAATTTACTTCATTATATTCTGAAATTTGTTTCCGATTTTAATCGAAACAGATGTAGGACTAAAATATCATCGCAAGAAGACAGCTACTGGAAGAAAAATTCCTGAGGAAAAAGGTATAAAAAATATTTGTTATGAAGTAGTAATTTGATAAAATGAAGTTAAAGCACTAATATATTATCCTGTGAAGTAGTAAATTCGTAAAATGAGGTAATAAAGCATTGTAATGAAGTAATAGACACTAAATATGAACTATCTATATACTGTGTTGTATGGGTTTAGGATTTTAGGATTAAACTTAACTGATGTGTGGTTTCCAGATTAAAATGAAGTACATATTCTTTTTAATGAAGTAGTAAATTGATAAGATAAAGTAATAAGTTATGATAATGAAGTAATATAAATAATCTGCTTATACAATAGGTTTTTATTACTAAAATGAAGTAATAAAACATTATAATGAAGTAAATGACTCTAAAAATGAAGTAATAAACTATTATAATGAAGTAACATGTTTAACTGATGTGTTGTTTGCACATTAAATGAAGTAACATAGTATTCTTAGTGAAGGAAATACCGAATTTCAAATGGGAACATGTGGACACGGTACAAGCATCATTCTGAAGTATCTTAATTTTTTATAAAGTAGTAATTTGAAAAAATGAAGTTATTTACTGTTTTGTACTCAGCTGCTGTGTTGTTTCATATTCTTCAGATATTTAACAATACTTCATTCTCCCAGTTTTTTACTTCATTCGAGTGATCTTTTACTTCATTACATAGGTCTTTTTCCCCATATGTGCGAATGAGCATTATTATGGTATTTGCTTTTGCTTCAAAAGAAATGGAATTGTTGTACTAGATAACTCTGAAAATGGCGACGACAATGATCTCACAACCAATTATAGTGACATTCCAGAGACGTTGGTTTGTATTCTTCACATATGATTTAATTTTATTACACTTACATATGATACACAACTAAAAATAACATATATTTTATTATACATGCAGAGATCATATTTTTGTCAATTCCTCACCAACATTTAGTAATAAAACCTAACTGTATAAACAAATCAATGATATTACTTCATTATTATAATTTATTACTTTATCTTATCATTTATTACTTCATTAAAAAGAATATGTAGTTCATTTTAATGTGCAAACAAGTCAGCATATACACTACAATAATATCAGCATTTAATATTCAATAAGAACAGAAGTTCAGTTTTAATGATTATTACTTCAGGATAACTTAACTTTACTTCATTATAACAACAATTTAGTCGAATTGATGGCATACTTTAATATGCAAACAACACATCAGTTAAAGATGTTACTTCATGATAATATTTTATTAATTCATTTTAACAGTGATTTACTTCATTATTATGAATTATTACTTCATTTTAGTAATAAAACCTACTGTGTAAACAGATCATTTATATTACTTAATTATCATAACTTATTACTTCATTTTATGAATTCAATACTTCATACTAACTAGATTATAATTAAAAGGAAAACATATCATTTATATTACAGAATCTTATCAGTTTATTACTTCATTCTCATGTTTTATTACTTCATTTTGGTAATAAACCTAACTGTATAAACAAATCAATGATATTACTTCATTATTATAATTTATTACTTCATCTTATCAATTTATTACTTCATTAAAAAGAATATGTAGTTCATTTTAATGTGCAAACAAGTCAGCATATATACTACAATAATATCAACATTTAATATTCAATAAGAACAGAAGTTCAGTTTTACTAGTTATTACTTCAGGATAACTTAACTTTACTTCATTATGAGTACAAATCGCATATACACTACAATAATATCAGCATTTAATATTCAACAAGAACAAAAGTTCAGTTTTACTTGTTATTAGTTCAGGATAACCAAAGTGTAGTTCATCATGAGTACAAATCGCATATACACTACAAACATGAAAAAAATTTGTTTTACTTCATTAGTTTTAAGCTCATGGATCAGCGTTCCAACGTTGCAACGTAGTTTTTAGCTCATTTTTCCGACCATTTACTTCATTATTAATATGATTACACTACAAACATGAAAAACATCAAAAATAACACATTACTCAACTGGAAAAAGTCATGAACCTTCAACTGTGGTATTATCTGATTCTGGCTCTACATCTGAATCAGAATCCGTATCAAAAAGAGATCCTCCTGGATTAGTAGGATCATCCATAATCGATCCAACATTGTTCGATGTAGATCCAGTTGAAGTAGATCCTAATCCGTCTTCAACCGCGGAATTTGTTGATGTAGATCCTAATCCGTCGATATTCTCCATGAGAGTCAGAATATTGCCAAATTGAAGAAGAATTCGTGAATTAAGGCTCAGCGCCACCGAATTTGTCAAGTGCGCTGCCGCCGCCGCCGCGGATTGATCCCCTCCAGCAGCTTTTGATGAGCCCGAAACGAATGAAACACAAATTGAATTACGAAAATGGATTGAACGTGGAATGAACGCAGATCGTGGATGGCAGATTGAAGAGATCGACGCACAGATCGTGAATTGCGAGAGAAACACGTTATGTATGTGTTATGTATGTGTTAAGAATTGATTTCCTAAAATACCCCTCAGCAAGTTTTTATTGATTTAAATATTAAGTTAATTGCAAATTAATCCTAACCACAAGATAAAAAAAATGAAGGGCCCTAATTTGGTCTCTAGTTCGGCCCTTAAGAATGGTTCGACATTGATCACAACTCTCTCTCTCTCTCTATATATATATATATATATGATTATCACAATAGACATGGTGATGTTATGATCCAAACACAAGTGTTATCCGATCTTCTTTACATATATACAGTCAAATAAAGATTGATTTTTTCTTCAACATGATAATGATCAAATTTACTTCCTCAAATCAATAACGATGGAAGAAAATCCACAGTGCAATATGTTTGATCATAAATTTGTGATTACCAAATACAATGAACAATAGCATAAGTGGAAATGGAAAAGCTACACAATCCATCTAAAATCAACATAATCAAATGTGCTATGATGAAACTATGAATATCAAATTCGATCATTAAAAGCTATCAATATCAAAAGAGTAACTTTACCGCAGTAACAACCGGTGACGATAGCGAAATTCGAAGCATATATAGCTGAAATCGCTGAAAGACCGAGATTATTTATGTGTTTTGACATCAATCCTACAGAT
This sequence comes from Salvia hispanica, assembly GCF_023119035.1. NCBI lineage: Eukaryota > Viridiplantae > Streptophyta > Magnoliopsida > Lamiales > Lamiaceae > Salvia > Salvia hispanica. The sequence goes on from NC_062966.1 coordinate 19,148,944, forward strand.
CCTCTAGCAATCCCTAGTTTTTGCACAAAAACAATTCTCTAAATCAGACGACGATCATCTAAAAACAATTCAGAAAGCAAGAGAGAGAGAAAAAAAAAACCTGCGAGCACAGTGGGGATTAGAATGCGCTGCTTCCGGTGGTCTGGATTCGATGAAGGCAAATTCAAGGAAGAAGATAATAGAGAATTTCGTGTGATTTGATCCGCACTTTTTTCGTTCGAAGCCATTTGAGCTGAGGGGTTGAATCAAATTATCTTTGCTTTGCTAACTTCCCACTCGCTCACTCACTCACGTATATATGAAACATGGGAAACTAATCTCCACTAATAAAAAAAAAACATGGGAAACCAACTAAGTAGGATTATATATTTATTAGAATTAATTTCTGAATTTTATATTAATTGCATTTACATCCCTCAGCATAAAATGATTATACAAAACCTCTCAAAACTCCCCTTTTAGATATTGTATAGATTAGGATTTTCCAATGTTTAAGTTTTGGTATTTATTTATTTTCTTATTTGATTAAAATAAATAAAGAGAAAAGTGTTGACCAATATTAATTGGTCTTGATATTTTTTTATGAGAAATTACACCACATATATAAAAAATTTCACCAACGTTTGATTCAGTACAAAAAATTTTAAGTTTACATATTCCATACAAAAAAGTTTAATACTAATATATTCCGACCAAAATTCCTCTAACACCGTTACTTTTCTGATTTTTTCATCCTTTTTTTTTAAAAAAAAATCGTCATATTCACACTTACTTGATTCCCTGCACAATTTCTATTTTTATACATTGAATAAAAAAAATTCAAACACCATGAGTTTTCAACTATCGTTTGAATCCACCATTGACAAAATATCGTCGAGCTCTCTCCCAAATTTGAAATTAAACCCTTCACCTATTCACGTCAATCGTTGCTTTGCTGCCTCGAGCTTCGCAGGTCCCTGAAACTTTTACAAATTAATAATCCCTCCGTTCCACAAAAGATGTCACACTTTCCTTTTTAGTTTGTCCCACGAAAGATATCTCTTTTTGGAAAAAGTTCTCTCACACATGAATATAAAATTTATATTTTCTCTCTTCATTTAACGCACAAAATAAAACTTTCTAAAATCATGTGTCGTCCCACAAGTGTGACATTTTTTGTAGGACGGATGGAATAGTAATTTTCAATTTTTCATGGCTTCGAAGAGCTATTTATTTCTGAATTAGTACTGGTGCAAGATTAATTAAAGGCAAGTTTGAATTAAATGCATAAATTGTCAACCTGAATAAGATAATTGTCATGTATGTATGTATTGTTCCGAAAGATTAGTGCTTGAGCAGTGAAGATCAACTATGTAAACAACACTTATTACCTCCCGTCATCCATCTCTATTTTTCATACTGGGATCTTCTACAGGTGAATACAATTATAAAATACTACCCCCTCCTCCGTCAATTACGTAAACGATACGAATTTTAATGTAAAATTGGTAAAATAAGAGAGGTAGAGATAAAAAGTAATTATTTTATTGTTAGAGATAATGAGTCCTACGTCTAATGAGAGAAAAAACTTTACAAAATTAGAAAGTGCATATTCTTGTGGGATGGAGGGAGTACTCTATACGAAGAGTAACAGTGTGTTATTTAGATTTAGACGGAATGTATTAACTTGAAACACTAATTAAACTTTTGGTATAAAATGTGTAAACTTAAAACCTTTTATATTAAATTGAAATATCGGTTAACTTTTTTGTACGTAAAGCGTAATTTCTTTTTTTACTTTTTTTTTTTTTTACAAAACAGTGTTTCATTTTGGTTCATTTTAGCTCATTTCCTTTAAGTTTTACTACTAGTATTTTTTATTTGTATATATAAATGTCTCATTAATTGTGTATATAAATGTCTCATTAAGGCTAAAATGACACACTTTTCTAGTTCATTTCCTTTGCCTACATTTTTCCTCTTGTGTTATCTCTTAAATTTTTAATTAATTAAAATTTTTATTATGACTTATCAAATGAATGTTTACACTTATCTGTGGTACCGTTCACTCTATATGATAACTTATCAATGGTTATATCATACCCATTGTGGCGTTATTTACCTCATTGATCGGCGTTAATTGCTTGCCTCCTCCTTGTGGCTAGAGCCAATAAGAACATCCACAATAGGGTGGACACTTTGGCCGGACACTTTTACGTTTTTTGTTCATAGCCACTTTTTATTTGTCTACAGCCAAAAAAAAAAGTTTTCGCAGCAATAGTGGACACTTTTTTTAGCCACATTTCACTTTATTTTATATGTTGTATATTTTAATTCATTTACAATTAAAATTATCGGACTGAAAATAATTAGATAAAAACGGCTAATAAAACAAATTAAAATTGAAAACTAAATTTTCGTCGGATTAAAGTAAGGGGAAAATTACAACGAAAATTTGATCTACGGAAAATCACACATGTTCTTCACGCTACGCCGCCTCCCCTACGTGCCCAGACCTCTTCAATCAAATCGACCTGGAGTTGGTCATGTGCTGTGCTCCTGCGTATATCAGCGAAACGTTGGATCAGATATTCATTACTACGTGGTACACCCATCTGTATCGGCGCGGAGGCAACGCCGTGACTTGTACTTGCACCATCTTCCGGTGCCCAACGTTCTGCAGCAAATCCTTCATCTTCTATTATCATATTGTGCAATATGATACATGCTACCATAATATTCGCGACATCATCTTCGTGCCAAACTCGTGCCGGGCAGCGTATAATGGCCCATCGCGCTTGGAGCACACCAAAAGCTCGCTCAACATCTTTCCTAGCGGCCTCTTGTTTTCGCGCAAAATATTGTCTCCTCGCTCCAGCCGGTTGGCGAAGTGTCTTAACGAATACGGGCCAACGAGGGTATATTCCATCTGCCAAATAGTATCCCCTGCGATACTGCGTGCCGTTTGCTACGAAACTGATCTCTGGACCCTCTCCCCGGCACTCATCATTGAAGAGAGGCGACGACTGCAGAACGTTGATGTCGTTGTTCGAACTTGCAACGCCGAAATACGCATGCCAGATCCGCAAACGGTAGTCAGCAACGGCTTCCAGTATCATCGAAGGATGTTTGCTTTTGAAACCAGTAGTGAACTGGCCTTTCCACGCCACCGGGCGTTTTTCCACTCCCAATGCATGCAATCAATGCTGCCCAACATCCCTGGGAAACTGTGCACCGCACCGTGCATATCTAGCAGTCTCTGGCACTCATCAGGGGTTGGCTTTCGTAGGAACTCCGGACCAAAGACTTCCCGCATGCCCTTACAAAATTGCCGGAGCACCTCTAGACTAGTCGTCTCACCCATCTGTAGGTATTCGTCGAACATATCAGCCGGTCCGGCATAGGCAAGCTGCCTTATTGCAGAGGTGCATTTCTGAAAAGTAGATAGTCCGATCCGGCCAGTGCAATCACTCCGGAGGTTGAAGCAACCGTACCGGTCCGCCAATGTCGTCGCTATATGGGTGAAGAGCGGTCGCGACATTTCTGAAACGCCGACGGAAAATCTCAGCTGGGTAACGGGGGTTAGCGCTAAAGTAGTCTGCCATAAGCCGCTCAGCCGCTCCGACATGGTCTCGTGGGATTGTCCGACGATGACGAATCTCACGAGGGATCGCCGCCGCCGCCTCATCCTCCTCGTCGGCTTCCCTCTGCACCTCTTGAATCAAAGAATCCCATGCTTCATTCCACAAATCATCCATAGCAATGGAAATCTACAAACTTTTAGAGATAGAAAAATTGGATAGAAAGTGAAATGGGTGTGAAGATGTGTATGGAGAGAAGATGAAAATGGGAGGAATATTTATAATAAAAACAATTAAAAATCCAAAAAAAAAAAAAAATTAAATCAGCGACCGCCGCGGCGGTTTCGCCGTGCGATAGATAGCCGCGGCAGCCGCCGCGATTCTTTCTCCTCCAGCTCGTCCTCGGCGCTTTCAGGGCGAAAGCCCTTCCGCCCCACAAAAGCCGTCCGCCTCCAGAGCGGACGCGTCCACCGCAATAGCCAGCCGCGGCTTAGCCGCGATCGGGCGGCCGCCCCTATAGTGGATGTTTACACTTATATGTGGTACCGTTCACTCTGTATGATGACTTATCAATGGTTATATCATACCCATTGTGGCGTTATTTACCTCATTGATCGGCGTTAATTGCTTGCCTCCTCATTGTGGCTAGAGCCAATAACACATTGCCTTGTAACTAAAAACAGTAAGCTGAACTTGAGAAAGCGAATTGCATTTAGACTTTAGTGGAAATGGAGACACAGTCTAACGACAATTTAATTAGAAAGATTAATAAATAAAACATTATAAAAATACACATTTTAAATCATTTTTAGTTATATCATTTCAAGATGGATGAATTATGTATCCTACTTTATGTCATTATCATCTTGTCCATAGTATTTTCCAGTCAATGCTTTAGTTTCTAATAAACCATTAGCAGATACTAGTATCCAATGGTTTATAAATGTAATGTGACAGATATAAAAAGAGAAAATTAGTTGATGTAAAATGGTTTAGGAGGATTAATCAAAAGGGGAAATGATTACAAATCAAATGGATATATAAATAGAATGAGAATGAGAAGTAAGTGTAGAGTTTTTATACTAAAAATTTACTGAATTAATTAATACGGTAATTCACATTTCATAATTGTGTGTGGTAAACCAAGTCACCTTCAATTTCCCTCTTATAATTTCCAAATCGACCCCAGCGAAAACCCTAACGAAAACTGGCATCCCTTTTTGACAAAAGAAATGAAGAACAGTTGTTCCTTTTGATCAATTATCTCAAACTCATGTTCATGCTGGATTAGCTCGGCCCACAATCCAATCTATCACTGCATCTATACGGTTTTCAGCTCCAATTTCATCCCCTGAACCTGTTTTCTTCGCCTCATCAACCAATTGAAAAAAATCCCTAAAATCGCGTCATCGATCTGACCCTAAAACCTCGGGTTTCGTAGATTATTTGCTCTCGGAGATCACAATTTCAAATTTTCCGAAAGGATGAGCAGCGGGCCGAAGAAGAGGAATTTTCAGATTGAAGCGTTTAAGCATAAAGTGGTGGTGGATCCCAAGTATGCAGAAAAGACTTGGAAGGTTTTAGAGGATGCGATTAGAGAGATTTACAACCATAACGCTAGCGGCCTTAGTTTTGAAGAATTATACAGGTTTCTTTTTGCTGTTTCCTGCCCCAATTTCGTGAAGTTTTGTTTTTGCTTCCTTTTTCACGGTTTAGTTCGTCACTAGCTTCTTAAGATATTCGTTATTGAAGTTGATTGGGCGCTACTCTTTTTTTTTTTTTTGGCTGTCAATTGTCTGCGTATGGTTGTTGAATTGCTAGTTTTCTTTAAATTGATGGATGATTCTGTAGCTGTACGCTGTAGGAGTTTACATTTGATTTGGTAAGCGTTCAAACGCGTTTTACCACCATTTCTATGCAAGACACCCTAGCTAATCAATGTGTTCATGGGTGGCATTTCATTCTTTCCTCTTCCCCTATCACATTTGAACAATGTTATCTTAAAGTGTAATCCCGAGGCGCATAGTTTATACATACTTGATGTGTAATTATCCGGTCTTTACATACTATTAACTAAACAGATTAAGGATTTCACATTGAATGTTATTTTTAGAGAGCTGTGTTTGTTTTTAATAGAATATGCACATAATATGGTTTCATTGGCGCCTTGTCCTCTGTATGTGTACTGTTACTACATTTCTATGTAGTGGAAAGAACTTTGCTTCTGAATTTGTTTCAGTTAATTTGAATATTACTTGTGCTTTTAAAATTTTTAATCCCTCTGCTTCAATCCTTCTTTGTCACCATTATGCTGTAGAAAAGAACCTTCCTTCCAGTGCAGAAGGTAATTTGAGTTGTGATTTGTTGAAAGAGTCAATAAACATTATCACTGATAAGAGTTTGAATGAGGAGAATCAGATTTGTGTCCTTTATCATTATATGCTGTCTAGAGGCACATTTTCTAATAGAGGCTGTGATTGTTGAATATGTTGTCCTTTATCTTTTGGTTGAAGTGAATCCTTGCTTAAGTCAGACATTAGGAGTGTATGTGTGAAACGAGTAACTTACCAAATTGCATGCTCTTCCTGCAACATATTGGGTCTCTAATTTGGAATTTCTTTGCATCCAGAAATGCTTACAATATGGTATTACATAAATTTGGTGAGAGACTTTATTCTGGACTTGTGTCTACTATGACACTCCATCTTCAGTCAATGTCCGAATCCATAGAAGCTGCCCAAGGTGCTTCATTCCTGGATGAACTTAATACCAAATGGAACGATCACAATAAAGCATTGCAAATGATCCGTGACATACTAATGTACATGGACAGAACATTCATCCCAAGCACCCACAAAACCCCTGTTCATGAGCTTGGGTTAAACCTCTGGAGGGACCATGTAATCCACAATAGTAATATCCAGTCAAGGCTTTTAAACACCATTCTTGAACTGATACAGAGGGAACGCACAGGCGAAGTTATCAACAGAGGGCTTATGAGAAACATTATCAAAATGCTAATGGACTTGGGACCTTCAGTCTACCAAGAAGATTTTGAGAAATCATTTCTTCAAGTTTCTGCTGATTTCTATCGAGCAGAATCTCAGGAATATATCGAATGTTGTGATTGTGCAGACTATCTGAAGAAAGCTGAAAGGCGACTCAATGAAGAAATTGACAGGGTATCGCATTATTTAGACACGAAGACTGAAACAAAGATAACCAATGTTGTAGAAAAGGAGATGATAGCCAACCACAAGCTCAGATTAATACACATGGAGAACTCAGGACTGATAAAGATGCTTCTCGATGATAAATTTGAAGACTTGGCAAGGATGTACAACTTATTCCATCGGGTTTCTATAGGTCTTTCGACAATCAGGGATGTAATGACGTCTCACATCAGAGATACAGGCAAACAGCTTGTTACTGATCCTGAGAAATCAAAGAATCCAGTGGAGTTTGTTGAGACCCTCCTTGAGAAAAGGGATAAGTATGATAAAATCATAAGCTCGGCATTCAGCAATGATAAGACCTTCCAGAATGCCTTGAGTTCTTCATTCGAGTATTTCATCAATTTAAATCCTCGTTCTCCTGAGTACATATCTTTGTTTGTAGATGATAAGCTCCGCAAGGGACTGAAGGGAGTGAAAGACGATGATGTTGAGCTTATTCTTGATAAGGTGATGATATTATTTCGTTACCTTCAGGAGAAAGATGTTTTTGAGAAATACTACAAGCAGCACTTGGCAAAGAGGCTCTTGTCTGGAAAAACAGTATCTGATGATGCAGAGAGAAGTCTTATTGTCAAACTGAAGACTGAATGTGGTTATCAATTTACATCGAAATTGGAAGGGATGTTTACAGATATGAAGACGTCTCAGGACACAATGCAAGGGTTTTATGCTGCATGCGGTGCTGAGCTGGGGAATGGCCCAACATTAGTTGTACAGGTTTTGACTACTGGATCTTGGCCTACTCAATCCACCAATACTTGCAACCTTCCAGTTGAGCTGTCAACTCTGTGCGAGAAATTTCGATCATATTACTTGGGGACTCATACAGGTAGGAGATTAACCTGGCAGACAAATATGGGAACAGCTGATCTGAGAGCAACCTTTGGGGAAGTACATAAGTATGAGCTGAATGTTTCGACTTATCAAATGTGTGTCCTAATGTTGTTCAACAATACTGAACATCTTAGCTACAAGGAGATTGAGCAGGCCACAGAGATTCCCTCTTCTGATTTGAAACGGTGCCTGCAGTCCCTAGCTTGCGTAAAAGGGAAAAATGTGCTCCGTAAAGAGCCCATGAGCAAGGATATTGGAGAGGATGATGTATTTTCTGTTAATGACAGTTTCACGAGCAAACTTCGAAAGGTTAAAATAGGAACTGTGGTTGCACAGAAGGAATCTGAGCCTGAGAAGCAAGAGACAAGGCAGAGGGTGGAGGAAGATAGGAAACCCCAGATTGAGGCTGCAATAGTCAGAATCATGAAATCGAGGAGGGTATTGGATCACAATAATATCATTGCCGAGGTGACAAAACAGTTGCAGTCACGGTTCCTGGCCAACCCTGGGGAGATCAAGAAACGAATTGAATCGCTTATAGAGCGAGACTTCTTGGAAAGGGATAATGAAGATAGGCGATTGTACCGGTATCTCGCCTGAAAAATTTGTCTACTTTGCCATGAAAGTGCTGCTGATTGACAGTTAAGGCAAGTTTATTTCTGAAAGATGCAATTTATATTCTGAGTGAAACTTTTATCTCTTCATGCAATGGCCACTGTTCAATTCAATCCTTTGTAACGTCATTTACATTTTTACCTGCAGTTATGAATTCACTCTCTCGCGTCTTTAGTTCCTTCTGTGTGCTATACTCATTGACAAGTTATCATAACTGTGATGAAAACGTGTAAATGTTTGCCTGTAGAAGCTTTTATTGGGTTGTTCTGATACATTCTTCATCGAGGGGATTTCGTATATGATTGAGGGGTACAACATCCAATCATCGATATATAAAAATAAGTTGAAGTTTAGACCTATAATTAGAGTTAGAGTAATAAAAGTTCCAGAGAACCGATTGTATTAGTATGTTGGGCTTAGTAGAATGTTCCAGAGAGCCCATTCTGGATGTGCTGGACCGCTTAGAGGGGTGTAGTCTCCGGCACCTGGTCTGGACGGGGAAGGGTATGCGCTGCAAGACATTTCTATCTATTTTTAATTTTTCAAATCATGTACATTGTGTATTGTTTAGGAAATTTATTTTTGGTATTTGTAATTTTCAAACTCTAAATATCAACACATTTCACTTAATAATTTTTAAGAGCATTCTTGTTATTTAAATACTACTCCCTACGGAGTACTCCATTATTTAATTTTGTAAAGTGGATCATGAATAAAAGAAAAAAAAATAAAATTGTTAGCGTTGATGTAAAAATAAAAATGAGGGCGATGATATTGATAGTTGAGATAAAATTACAGAAATATTCGCCGTTAATTCGCGAATAACTGTGTGCCAGTTGGCGCCTAATAAAGAATCGGCATTTTTAATTTTCAGCGCGCGCCAATGAACCCTCAAAATTTCGATGCCTGCCGCGTTCCCGCCTTTAATCTTTGATGATAAAAGTGAAAATTCCCAGCAACCCAATAACGCAATTTCACTAGAGATTTCATTTCTCTCAATCCCAAAAACCAACAACAAGAATCGACCTAGTCCAATTTCATTTGCTCCAAAAATGGACATGTCCGACATAGCCAGGAAATTAGGCCTCTCCGAATCCAAATACGTCGTTCGTAAGGCTGCCGAGCTCCGCCGCCTAGCCGACATCCAGTTCGATTCCTCCATCATCGGCGTCGTACGTTTTCTCCTTTCATTCCGATAAAATCGTCCCATTTTCATCGATTCAATTGATTTATTAAGTGTGCTTGATTTTGATATTCAGGGCGAGATTTGCAAGGCCGTAATTTGCCTCGAGATTGCAGCTTCCAGGTATTTGATTAATCATGATAAGATTGCGAGCCGTATTCGAATTTAATTTCACTTAATTGATGCGATCTATGTATATATGTATCAGAATGGAAGTTTTGTTTGATCGGCATGAGGCAATAAAGCTGAGTGGGGTTTCCGAGAAGGCTTACAACAGATCCTTCAACTCGATGCAGAATGGGATGAATTTGAAGTCAGTATCTGCTATTGAAATTTTAACCTTTTTAGGGTGTTGATGCTATCAAAATTTTCTTTTACTTATTTAGTAATCTTGTTTTGTGAAGGAATAAACTTGATGTAAGAGAACTGGCCATTCAATTTGGATGTGTGCGCCTCATCCCCTTTGTTCACAAGGGCCTTTCTTTGTAAGCATTTGCAATCCCTAATTTTGTAGCCAAAATGACAAATTGTTGATTTTGCTTTGTGGTCTTTTTGCTTGTGGTTATAATCATATGGAGTTGTTTTAGGTATAAGGATCGGTTTCTTGCTTCGTTGCCTCTTTCTCGAAGGGGCGGTACGGACTTTAGTCGGCCTGTTTTTACTGCGGTGGCATTCTACCTTTGTGCCAAGAGGCATAAGGTACATATATATGCACAATTTTGCTATCATTTATGTTGAGTTGAGAGAGTGTTTTGAGTCATTTTGGTGAGTGTTTTATGTGAATGCAGCTCAAGGCAGACAAATTCAAGTTGATTGAGCTTGCTGGCACATCAGAGTCTGAATTTGCTAATATATCTACTTCGATGTTGGACCTATGCTTTGATGTGTTTGGGATAGCCAAGGAGAAAAAGGATGCTAGGAAAATCCAAGGCAACCGAGGTATAACATCATTGGATCACCTTAGCTCTTAACGCGGCTAAGATCATTCTGTATCAGTATCTTTAATCAAACAAATTGTATTTGCAGAGCTTATTGATGCATTGCCTGAAAAGAGAAGGCTAGAGGATGGTGGCTACTCTTCTAGTGATGGTGAAGAGGTAATAATTATTGTTCATTGGTGTAATGTGTTGTGGTCTAGCATGAGTTTTGGATGGTGCTGAAGTTAAACTGATGTTTGATGCAGTCTCCGGCCTACAAGAAGCGCAAGCAGATGGATAAACGGGATCACGATGAGTGGAAATCGGCTGTTTTGAAGTCTAACAAGCTTGGCAAGGCTCAAGGTAGTTAAGAAGAAAAACTTTCCAACTTTTTGAAGTTTGTTGCATTTTTAGTGAGTAATGTGGTTTTTTGTTCTATTGTAGCTGCTGCCAAGATAACGAAAAGCAGACAGAGCAGGCTTGATTTTCTGAAGAAGGCTCCTGAAACTGCAGCAAAAGCCTTGTGATCATAGATATTGATTTATTTTTTTTTCAATTTTGCTGATCTCAGATTATTTTTCAAGCTGTACATGACAATTGAAAGAAATGGGGAGTATAAATTATTGTTGAAATGAAATTGGCTCATATATGAAACAATCATATATTACAACATCTGCAAGTTTACCATGGTTGATTCTGGTGTCAAAATAATTATAGAACAAATATGCAAACATATCTCAATCTTATGGCATAGTTATTTTAGATGGTAAACAAGAGAATATAATTAGAATTCATAGTTTTATTGATGTATTATAGGATTCACAAGCTCTCGTTATATGGGAGGATTGTGAGTTATACAATGCTTCACTTACAAAGACCAAAAATGTTTTTGAAACTTCAATTTATTGTCTTTGTTAATATATGTGACAATTGATCCTCTAATAGGAAAAAGATAAGTTTCACAGTGTCAATCTATCTTACATGTTTGCTTTTGTCATGTTTGGAAGATTTTATGCAATGCTAGTCGTTGCTTTATTGTCACTAAACAATTTGGTGTTATGCGTTAGGGGAAACCCAAGTTTCGTTAATATTTTTCTTAGCTATAATATCTATGTTATGCCACTTTTCCTCATCAAAATTTACCTCAACACTTGATAGGACAATAACATTTTATTTCTTACCGTACATCTCAAAGTGATTATGTTTTCTCCAACAAAAGTAAAACATCAAGCAATGGAGTCGATGAGATTGCTTGCCAAATCACATTCACAGATCTCTAAGTATCCATTCTTTTCAAGAAAGGCTATATCCCACAGTTCCCTTCAAATATGAGGCAAACCTTAGTTTTACATTGATATGAGCTTTCTGTGGCCGATGAATGAATTGGCTTACTTGCCCGACATCATAAGCTATCTGGTCGAGTATGTGAGAGGTAAATCAATTTTCCAACCGAGTGTTGGTATCTCTTGCAATCCATTGTTTTGTTTTTCTTATTTTCCAACAAAACGTTAGATGGTCTTTTAATACCGAATTTGAACAAGTGCATAAAATTGTCCACAAAGTGCGATCATTGATAAACAACAAAAACTATTTTAAGGCCTTGACCATCAGTAACAGGAGCACAGCCCTAAATATCCGAATGGATTAGAGAAAAAAGAGATTCCATGCAAGTGTGTGGCTTTTGGCCAAAAACAAGTGTCATGTTTCAATTCTGAGAACAAGATTTTTTAAATGAGTGTCTTAACTGACGATGCCAAAGCCCCGACCGTTTGCAGCCCATGTGTCAGCAACACAGTACCTTGTTGAGCCGTTTCGTTATTTCTTTCAGTGCCAGAACCAAAGATCTTCCTCGTCCGTATATTCTGCCATGTACAAAAGTGCGATTGCATTAATAAGATAGTTATGATTTAATTCCTTAGTAACATGACTTGTTGAGAGTAGTTGAGCAAAATTGAGAGATTGTACCCTCCTCCTCTGTTATGTTTGACACAGCTGTTCCGATTTCACGGAAGAATCCGCCATAGGTGGGCTTGGCTGCTTCGGCATGGTTGGCTGATCTCGCCATGCTATACGCAGAGATTGCCATTGGCTGACGAGATTGCGGCTGCCGGATGCCAGAGGCTGTCGATGGCTTCATCTTCTTCGGCCCTTCCCACCATTCCGGGAACCCGATCAAGTAGAAGCAGCTATCCTTGTCGTGCCTCCGGCCTCCGCAATGTGAGCACACAAGTTTGCTCTTATCTTCTCTCACCTGCATCTGAATCTCCGTTTCTCGCCTCACCATCGCATATGCCGTCGTCAATGAGGGCAACGGATCCGTCAACAGCACCTTTCTCCTCACCGATTCGAATCGATCGTCTATTGCCATAAGGAACTGAAACAGCCTCTCCGTTTGCACGTATTCATGGAATTGATTTCTACACTCACTACACGTCATCGGATTTGGTTTCCTGCAGTCCATCTCAAACCATATCTCCTGAAATCTGTTCCAAATTGAATCCAACGATCCTCCGTTCTGTTTAATAGAATAGGCATCCCGATAGAGCTCGTACATTCGATACGAGTCGGAGTCGCTCCCGTACATGGTGGCTAGGCCATCCCAGAGGTGCTTTGCGGTTGGGTATTGAGCAACACCTAAGTTGACAAGGCTTGGATTCATGTGTAGAATGATCCAGATGAATACCCTGTGGTCTGATTGCTGCCATAGGGGGAAAGAGGGATCTGTGCTGAGAGGGGGCTTTGGATCTGCGGTGATGTGAGACGTCAAACCCTTGCCGCCCAGCTCTCGCTTCATCAGGGTCGCCCACACCGGGTAGTTGTCGTTGTTTAGTTTCACAGCGATATCGGTTGGTGTATTGTCGATGGCTAGGGTTTGCGGATCCACAAGGTTGTGGCGCAAAAACATTTTTGCCAGATTTAGGGCTAATTCCTCTGTAATTTCAATCGACATTTTTCAAATTTTGCAGGTGTTGGTAGCTCTATTTATATGGAGAGGATTATGAATTATACATGGAAAATAATATTCTTTGTTAACATATCAATTTCTGTTCCTAACATTGATTTCATTCTATATGTATCGATCATCGAGTTTCTAATTTCTGACAATTATTAAACAGATTTATTGGCGTTTTGTGAATATAAAGTTCATCAAAATGATTCAATTGTTTTCCTAAGATGGCTTGTTTTAATTATTCTAATCTTCTCCGATTAGGAAACTTAGAATTAGGTGATTACACTTAGGAGTACATGTTTTTCTTCTTGTAAACGATTGGAAAACTAGTAACGATCGTTTATTAATATAGCAATAAAACAATTTCAACGATCCCCGAATCCAATTAATATGTTTGTAAGGGTTTTTGTTCTTGTAAGTCAAACAACATAGCTGATTTAATTCTATCGTAAATGCTTCACGGTTTTTAAGTTTATGTCGCACCAAAACTAATTTTACTCCAATCATTTATACCAAACTCAAAATTTCATACCATTTTTGCAATAGCTCCATAGACCGTAGTTGGTGTCATTGTGTATGAAAAAGCAAAAAAAGGTTTAGGTTTGCGGTATGAATGGAGAAATTTTCTTACACCAAAAATAAGAGTTGGCGTATGGTTACATATGGTGTAATCCAAATGCCAATCGCCATCTTATTTGAGTTTTTTGGTATGTGTTGTTTTCTCAATAAATTTTTTGTTCTTTTTGCCTTGCTAGCAAGTCATTTAATAGTCAAATTTCTTGATACTACTTATCTATTCAGTCCCAACTGCATTAACGCTTAGGTCCCCAGCTGAATTGCACACCAGCTTTCTCCATCAACAAAACTATACAACTGCATATATACTCGAGGAATTTTGTTAATGAAGAAAATGATAGTGCTATATGTAAATAGCATACCTCTCTAAATCATGAAAACCATGCACTTCTCTACTTCATCATTGGTTACATTCCATGAGGTAGTTGGCAGTTTAGACTAAGGTATCAATTCTTCATTTATTGTAGTTTGCTGTGGGGATTATTATCTCTTCATCATATCATATTCAACCAATCCCCAATCATGAAAACAAATTTTCAACTACATAGTTTTTACTCTTCAACTTGCCCCATTTTATTTCTTCAGTTGGTGATTCAGATATAATTAATCATAACTCAAGAAAGGAAAAAGAACTGAGAAAAAAGGAATGAAATCAAGAATCACAATATTTAGTTGCACTAGGTGATCCATTATCCATGTATGAAGATTGAATGCTAGTCTAAAATGTCATACTGGCTAGCTGTCTCCTTTGAAGGAGGGGCCCTGCCATTAATACGGCGCTTATGGAGTGCGACTGCACCCCACCATCTCGTCTCACGCTGTCCTGTCTCGTGGCCTCCATTAGAGCAACGTGTCGCACCAAAAGGCAAAAACACAACCCACTCTTGGCATGACTTACCACAAAATTTTGCAGAATATTTAGCTTGTGATGTCTTGGTTGTACATTGTACGTTACAATAATGATCATATTTATTTACTAATGAGCTACTTATACATATGTGATATGGTCTTGGTAAAAAATTAACAGGAAAAAAATTTGACTAAGTACACAAGAGATGTGCAGAAGATGCAGATCTTGATTGAGACAGGACACGGTGATCAAGTGAGTTCTGCCTGCTCTTTCCATCAAAGCTGAGCTTGCTCTCGTCGTGGAACCGTGTCATCGGTGTGAGGGGCCGCCTCTTCGTCTGTGCATCTCCGGCAACATTAACAGCTTTCTGGCTCTTGCAGCCTGAGAGAATACTCGGCCGAATCTTTGGCATTTCTTTGGAAGGAGCAGTTTTCTTGGCACACGGCTTTTGGATGGTGGAGGATATGTCGTCTGAATCCGAAAGGAGGGAGAAATCTGCAGCGCTGGCAGTGACAACACTCCATTCTATGCTGGCCTCACTCGGAGCATAGCATGTTGTGGGATCAAAAGGGTTGTCTATGCACAAGCTCTCGATTTCAAACAGATCGGAGCTTGCATCGCTGTCACTGTCGTTGTGCATTTCACTTGATATTGAAGGGATTTTGAGCTCTTCAGCTGCTGAGAATGGAGTGATTGCATCCCATGTAACCACGGCGTCCAAGTTGAAGCAGTTGTTCCCTTTTATGTGGATTGGGGAGCCAAACACTTGTTTCTGAGATCTCCTCTCGATCTCCTGTTTCTCTCTCTTGGTGAAGAGATCATTATTGGTTTTGTTTCCTGATTTTGATCTGCCACTGATGATGCTGGTGGTTAAGCAGGAACAGTTGCAGCCAATGCTGGAAAGGAAGCTCTTCTTGCTTGCCTTGCTCAGCTGCTGCTGGCTTCCCGGAGCAGTGCGGAGCAGGGAGCTCCGGCTGTTCCAGCTCGACTGGGAGCGTATGCTGAGCGCTGCAGTCGGGGGCGGATGCTCCTTGACTGCAGTTTGGACAACATCTTTGTTGAGCTGCTGCTGATGGAGGTGATCTTGATGGTTCTTGGTGCAGATCTTGGGAGTGTCGTACAGAACCTCGTCAAAGTATTTCCGGGCATCGAAGACGTCGATTTCTTTGTCTGGCGACTTTTTCTTGCCAAGGAAGATCCGATCATGCGTGGCGGTGAGGTTGGCGGTGAGGTCTTGAGTGAACGAGGCTGCACTGCTAGTGTTGTTTTTGGTGATTTCGGAAGCGTGTTTGGGAGGCAGAGTCAGCAAGGCCACAGGCATCGACATTTTTGTTACCCGGTCGGGTTCGAGCTTAGTGTTCATACAAGAAAGATGGGGGAGAAGGGTTTTCACAAAGATTTTTTTTTTCAAGTGAAAAAAGGCTAACAGAAAAGGGTGAGTTTGTGGAAAGTTGGCAAACCATGATAAGTGTATATATAAGGGAGACTGACTAGATTGACTGTGTTGCGGTTATTTAACTGGAAATACTCTTTTGGATTTGAATTAAGTAGCAAGGGTGTGAGCACCACAGAATCCCATTATGATAGCCATTTTTGGACAAGAAAATAAAGCAGCTACAGCATCTCACTTTCTTCTACAGTAGCATTATGATCACATTCACATCTTTTCCCTTCACATATCTTTGGTCAATTCATCTCAGCCTAGTATTATACCATCCATCATCATTCATCACTATTCTCCAGCTACCATCTATGGATTTTCAAACATCATTGGCTGCCTTACTTTACACACACACACACACACCATCATTCATCTTTTCAAGAACTGCTAGATAAAAAAATAAGGTTAACTTACTTAGCACTAGCATGTTACTATGATGCATGCATGAGCCCACAAAGGAAAATGGCTTGTTTCAAGAAAACAAATTGTGTTTTTATTCTTGGCAGTCAAAAACATCCACTAAAGCAAGTTTTAACCTATGTGGTGTAATAATTGATAAGCTTATACCAAATGACTGGAAATTTATCAGTAGAATTTACAATAATATTCCCTGTCTCCACATTTTCTTTCAATCTAATCATAGAAAAAATAATTCCAGATTTAAGTTTCTTGAGAACATTACTGCATACGCCCCACTTGTTTTATCTGTGTTATAAACTCTTACACTAAAAACAATGGTGCTGTCTAAATGAATTTGTCATGCTGTCGGAATTGATTCCAAAATCTACTTACTGTCGACACAGACCTATACATGTAATCAATCTTAAATGTTTTTTGTAACCAGACAAACTTGTCCTTTTACTACACATCACATGAAAATCATAGCAAAACAACAGTATGTGTTCGTGTACCTTTTTAATCTGTAAATCAACATAGATAGCAACGTTTTTGGTTTTCACTTAACTGGCAAATTCTCCTGTATAGCAACATAGGGAAAAGGAAAGACTGAAACTTTAAGCATCCAGGACTTCTAATTAAACACGAATGTATAGTAGTTGGCATAAATAGTTCTGTCATTAGCAACTTGCTTGAAAAAGGTAGAGCTAGAAGCAAAACAAAAGCCCATATATGGTAAAGTTCGGGCGATTTTCCGAAGGGATCAAAAAATGCACTAGAGTTACATAGTATAGAAGTACAATCTATAACTTACTGACCTATCCCTGGTTAGTACTTGTGGGATCAAGCCCAATGTCGCCTCTTTTTCCTGGCAGAATCATTGATCTGCAGAACTCTCATGGTGAAAGGGATAGTGATCCAGGGAGATTGAATTAAAGATCAAAAAGTTGCAGCGAGCTCATGCAGTTTTGCAGCCTTGTTTTCAATGGGAAGAAGTCGAGTTGCCAACCCAATATTGCTTGACAGCAACCAGTACTTTCTCCGGAACAAGTGGACCGTCCTCATGATCGATCATCTTGGAGTCCCATCTCATACCTCCGATCATTCTCTTCACCTTCACAAGTACATCGACTTCATCTCTGAATATAACCGCACCTTCTGGACGTAAAATCCGGTCCATTTCTAATAATATGTCTTCAAAGTCACACCTGTGTTGGAGAGGGAAAAACCATGAACTCAAAGAATCATTTTCCAAATCTAGACATGCATTTAGGAGTGGAAGACAACTGAAAAATGACGACATTCTTCTATAATTGAATAGAGGAGAACCACACAGGATAGGATAATCAAAAGAATTCTCACATAAGTAGAAATGTAATTGTCCCGACTTAACTGACTATTGATCCTCAAATTCATTCGAGATAAGATCAAGTATGTCAGGATTTGGTTTCAACTTAGTGAATCAGGCATCAGTCAGAAGCATCATTAAATCACTAATCTCCTGTATTTCTGCAATTCCTTGATTGCGAGAAAAGTTTCTAAATTTATTTATGTCAGGTAGCTAATTTCATGTGGAGAAGTCCAGAGTCCATACTGATTATTATGGAAATAGAATAATGTTTCGCAGCAAAATATCAGAGTAAAGGGATTATGAGTGAACTTACTTGTCCTTGTACAAGCTAAAAACACCATTAGCATGAATGAGATCATATGTTCTAGGATAAGTAGAGAAGGCTTCACACCTGGCAAGGAAATTTCAATAGGCTGTCAATATCAGAGTAGATAGTTGTTGCACCAAAGATATTTATGTAGTTTAAGGTAGATAATAGGGTGACAGAAAACAGCGGACAAAGAATGCATACCAGTCATGATAGATACCAACCAATCCTCGTTCATAAACAACACCGAGGGTATTTTTCTTGGCAATAGTGGGTACAACATTCATGACCCACAATTTGGGGGATTGAAGTGCAGCAGCAAAACCACCGAATCCAGCATTCATATCCATGATGTTGCGGTACCTTCCAGAGTCGAGAATTGGGATAGTCTTTCTATAGGCATTGACATGTTTTTTCCATTGTTTATCATCCTCAAGGAATGCCTCTGCAGAAACTCCAGAAACTGAGCCACTAACAATTCGTGGAGGAACTGAATGAAGCCTCTCGGGGAATGGTTTAATTTCTTCACTGTTAGGATTCTTATTTGGAGTAATGCATTGCTCCATTTTCTTGTACCTGATAAAAAAAAGAAGCATTAGTTATTACTCATGGTGAGCAAACTCAACCACTTTGGTAACAAGGAAAAATAATCAAACAATAAGATCTGTAACAAGAAATCTATCAATGAATTGTCGGACACATACCAGACATTATCAGAATCTTTAGATTGACAGAATGTTGCTCCGGCACTTTCCTGTTTAGCACGACAAGCATCAGAATCCATTGTCTTCTGCCACACAGCAATTTCACCTTTCTCCGACTTCTTCTCCCAACAGAGAAGTTTAGCAGCATCTTCTATCTTTCTCTGCTCTTCCTTAAGGTCTTCCAGTGGTCGTTGCCATGCCTTGTAGTTAGTCTTCCAGTTGATAGGAGGGCCTGAAAGCACCCAATAGCCACCAGGTCTAAGCACACGATCAACTTCCTTCATATATAGTCCATCTGCAAAATGGAAGTAAAAAGGTTGAAATATAACTTCAACAGCTCCACAGCTCAAATTGTATCACATTCTAATGACTTCCTCTAATAAGATAAAGGTTTGGCTTTCCATGATGATTGTGCAAACAAGAACAACAAAAGTTTAATTTTCACCATTTATCCCCCAAGGTATAAGACAGCGAGAACAATGAGCCATGTCAAAAGCTCTAGATGGATATGGCATTTTTATCGACCCAAGAACACCAATGACAGCAGGTACACCCCTTTCCAGAGCAAACTGAACTTGGGCTTCATGTGAATCTCTAGGTGCAAAAGACATTGCTATGACATTTTTTTTCCATAGATACGCACCCCAACTGGCTACCTGAAAAGCAGGATCAGATGGAAAGTCAATTCACTGCAGTCCATCTCATAATCTAATTTTTGGAAGAGAAATATACATTGCATAGTATACAGGATTTTTGAAGAAAGAATTCTATTAATATGACATACCCCGCAACCAGTGTCCAATGCGGTTCTAACAGTTCCATTGTCAATTGGTATAACCGAAGCAAGCTGGTCAATGTACTTATCGGCTCCTTGAGGAAATTGGGTTCCTCCACCAGGGAACCTGAACACATTACCTTCATACTGGATCCAGTTTTGTATAGCCTTCTCTACTGTCAAGCTCTTATATGGAGCATTAGCATAGGGCACATAATCACGACTTTTTGGCCACGGAAATGGGGTCACATATCCTTCTGGAGCCGGAATGAGGCAACGCAACTTCTCTGCTTGAGGAGGGCAGTGCCTCTCACGGTAGATCATATTATCCCTCGGGAAGGTCATTGCACGCCCTTGGTCCTGACAGGGGGTGTAATCAGTGTACCGTTGATGGCACGGTTTGTACACTGTTGCTTTTGAATCCGAATCATCAATAATCCCAGCTTCACCGCCATGATGAGTTTCAAAATTGAGATTGGGAAGAACATTACAATTTTCTCCACTCTTAGTCATCTCCAATGCTATACTGTCCCCCTTTCCGAACCCACTTCTCTGCCATGCTCCTAATAGGTAGAAGAAACAGCAAAGACCTGCTACTATAAAAATTGACACATGACTCCTGGTCCTACCATCTCCCGCATTAAACTTGTTCGCCATTACAGGCCTGAAACATCAATAGGGCATAACTCAAGTTAAATAGAGGCAGTGGAATGCCTGTTAACCTTACTTCCTTTTTGACAAAATACTCACGTATTATAAAGCACGAGAGTCCAAACAGCATATATACACGATAAGATTTGAATATAATTATAGCCCCAAACTACAAAAGTGCGAAGGCAATGACAACCATCAGGGGATGAGTACATCCAAATCTTAAGCACCACTCAAAGAATATAAAAATATGAAAAATAAAATCTTCTTCGAACAACTAATTACTTGTAGGCTACAGAAGTAAGATCCACCAACACTATCAAGATCTGTTTCGACTTTTTAATGAAATGTGAGCTCAGATCTAAAAAAAAATTGCCTTTTTGCTTCAAGTTCAACCAATAATTAAGTTTAATAACCAATTTCAGCAAACCAATACACCAACCTAAAAGATTAGATTAGATCATGATCCAGATTCGGAAAATACATAGAAAATGATCAAACGTCAATCACACTCCAGCAAATTGATAATCCTTCAAATCAAGAGACATTTGCTTCAATATACAGCAAAAATTAAATAATTCATTAATGACACCAACAAACACAAAGATAAACCGGCATCCTAGTACAAATAGTAGCTAGATTTGAAAGGCCCCCCCTCATAAGTATACCATTCCCAATTAATGATTCAACTCAAATCTCAAAAGTCAAAACAATATTACCAAAGCCTGAAAACAGATATCATTCATCCATTCATTGATTCACTCACAAAGAAAAAAAAAAGGTGAAAACAAATCATTAAGTTTGTAACGTTTCACGTATGAATATGATGCATGAACGATGAAATCACATACCAATTGCATCAGTTGAGCGAGTTCCGAATCGAGATCTATAAATCTCGCAGCTTTGGTTTTTTTTCTTCTCAATTTGAAAATGGCTGGAACGGATCCAATAAGTAGAGAAAAAAAAGCCCCAACTTTGACATTCAGGAAACAGTCTGTATATATATAAACATTTTTATACAGATCATCATATTACGTCGTGCGCTCAATATTTTTTTAAATTTATCTTACAAATTGGATTGTTGCTTAAAAATCAAATATATAGTACTCCAGTATATAATGCGATATTATTGAATTCTAGTGTAACCGACTTACTATATGAGGGCGAAAATAATTAAACATAAATAAAGATAAAGCATAGGTATGCACTTTATGGGTTATTGTGGGATCCACTGCTGTTGCGGTGCACTGCGCTCCCATGCCTCTTTAGATATAAAATTAAATATTTTATGGTGGAAAAACATAAAATGCAAAATATCCATATGTACTTCACTATTTATTTATACTGAGCAATTTCAAACCATTAACTTCATCTCAGAAATCGTAGGCAAAGTTATGTTTATACATTTTACTTATTTGAGTTATTAGCAACGGAGCACTAATGTCATGCAATCAGGCTTTAGTACTAGGATGATTTTACTACTAAATTATTGCCATTGACACATTGATGGAGAGAGACACAGAGTAAATCCATGCAATTAATGTTCTTGTATTTATGTGCATTACAATTGATATATGACCAGATTTAATAATGTGGAGTACTCATTAAGTTCCATATTACTTACACATTTCTTTTTAAATAGTAAATTTGAAATTAAATTTTAGTGTAATTAAATTACTAGTATTTTAAGTGTAATGAAAAATTACGGCAACACTTAATTAATTATATGGAGTATTAATTAAATGTCTAACTTTTATTTTAAAAAAATAGTGTAAGTACTTTTGAAGAAGGCGAAATAGAAAAGTGCGATAAACATAAAACGATCAAGGACTACCAAGAATCATACTAATAAATCGATTGAAAAATCATATTAAGCGGACATCATTAACAGTCATTGGCTTCTTATTTGTTTTATCTCATCTTGATTCAGGAAGAATTATTTTAAAGTTTGGATGCTCAGAAACCAAATATCATGAGCATTTTGTACATTTTTTTTAACCAAACTTTATAATTTAGTCATTTTGTACATTTTGTTAAGTTATAGAGTATTAGGCATATGATGTACTAGCGATTATCCAGCCCATAAAATTGTCTCACACCATCTGATAAAGATGGTGAGGCCCACCAGTATGAATTAAATGTATTCATCATTTCGTACTACTATGAATTATAAATTATAGGAGGGATTCGTCATTGAGTAATGATAAACAACCAAATTTTGTACAATCAAAATAAGGTTATATTAATAATTTGATGAATTAGTTATATATTAAAATTATAAATATAGTAAGTGGATAAGTTAAAAAGACTTATTAGCCTTTAATCTCATTTTTTATATTTATATTTGAATTTTCTTTCTATTGATTTTAATATTTGAATTAAAGTATGCACTAATTATATTTATGGTTCTAAAAAAATAAAAAAATTATACAAAAATTATAAATATATGACCACAATATTATGCACTTTCCATGTATTATATATGCATCTAAATATTTTAATTAAATGCATAAATAAACCTATTTTTAATCAAATAAACTAGATTCTGGTTGTACAAAATTTGATCACATAGATTTATTGTTCATCATATGATGTCCACCAATACCAAATCGTGGTATCTAATACCAGTAGTACTAGTATTTAATAATTTTGAAATTACTAATGCAGGAATATGTAATGCATGTACTACATTTATACATATGACTTAATGATAATCAAATCCAGAAAAGTTATTATTTTATAAAATAAATGGAGTACTATATTAGTCACAACATACACACGCTTAGGATTAATTGCCTAATCACTGTTAGGGCTGGAGAAAAATATTGAAAAAATGATATATCGCTCGTATCGTATTGAAAAATATCGAAAATTTATCGAATTTTCGATATATCGTAATTTTTTATATGATACGATACTGTATCGTAAGTTTTCGATACGATAACGATATGAATTTCCTTATATCGCGATATATCGTTTTATATCGAATATACGATATATATCGATATTTTCAATATTGTTTTATATCGAATACACGATATATATCGTATATATCGAAACATATTGAAATTCAATACATATTGAAGTTTAAAATTATAAATATATATAAATCCATTTAATTTTTGTGTTATTTTTCAATATTGAAATTATATTTTTCGATATACTGGTATTCGATACGATAACAATATTTATCGTTCTTAACGATATATCGAATTTCGGTATGATATATCGAAATATCGATACGACAATGATATTGGTGTTATCCATATCGAAAGTTCGATATATCAGAACTTTCGATACGATAACGATATGAAATTCTTTCATATCGATATTTTCAATACGACACACGATACAACGTTTTCGATACGATATATCGTATCGACCCACCCCTAATATATTCACTACTATATTAGAAGGAATTTTGTAGAGAATCACTATAAAGTGAAGTGGAACTGTGGAAGTGGAAGTACTTTATAGATGAAATTTAAAATTAATTTTTAAAATAACTATTTTTACCGTTGGACATTTAAAAATTTGTTTTTTTTACATACATTCAGTTTTACTAATTTATTGAAAAAAAAAAAAAAATCCAGTTGGTTTTATATATATATTCAGCGTTGGCGGTATATTCCAGGGGTGATAATAAGCATATACTCCATCCGTATGCAATATAATGCTTTATTTGTAATATCGATGCTTTCGTAATTAAAAGTTTTATTTATATTTTAATTTTGATTAATTAGAGTTCACACTTCACAAAATAATTATACTCACTTTATATTGTACATTTAATATTATATATTAAAATGAAATCTAAGTATATTCCAATAACCTTTATATTCGCTTTTCTTTACCAAATCTATTAGTCAAATGACATTATTTTGTGAAACTAATAATGACAAAGCAAAATTGGCGGGTAGGTGTACCAAAAATTTAACTTTTACGGAGTACTATACAACTACATAGTACTTTCTCCGAAAAAAAATATGAATATTTGGTTAGATATGAGTTTAATGTATAATTGGAACAATAAAAGATACATAGAAAGAAAAGTTTTTAATGTATTGTTAGTGGATAACGAGTTTCATTAGAGATAAAAAAAGTTTTCAAAATTAAAAAGTACATACTTTTCAAAAATAACGAAAAATAAAATTATTCGTACTTTTTAGGGACGGAAGAAAAAGTATAATAGTATTCCCTCTGTCCCAGACTCCCAGTTTCCACAAAGATTGTCTCATTTTGATTGGGCACGAGTTTTAATAAATACTCCTGAAAAATGAGTTGAAAAAGTTAGTGGAATGTGAGTCCTACTTTTATATATTAGTGAGTTGAAAAAGTTAGTGGAATGTAGTAAAATGTGAGTATGAATGAGTTAGTGGAATATGAGGTCCAGTATAAAAAATGGTAAAAAGTAAAATGAGACAAATTTTGTGGGACGGATGAAAATGGGAAAATGAGACTTGTGGCACGGAGGGAGTACTAATTTTGAACTACTACTCCCTCCGTCCACGAATAAGAGTCTCGTTTTTCCATTTTGATCCGTCCACGAATAACAGTCCCGGTTCATAATTATCATAAATGGTAAAGAGACCCCACATTCCACTAACTCATTTCACTCACATACTTCTTCCGTCCACAAAAAATAGACCACTTTTGCCATTTTGGAACGTCCACAAAGAATAACACCATTTCTGAAAATGGAAAGTTTATCTCTCATACTTTTCCCACTTTTTCTTTCCGCTCTCATACTTTACTCACTTTTTCTCTCTATCTCTCTTACTTTATGTACTTTTTCTTTTCCTCTCTCTTACTTTACCAATTCTACATTAAAACTCGTGTCATATACAAAGTGATCTATTTTTTGTAAACGGAGGGAGTATTATTTAAAACTAATATATACAAGTGAGACTCCTATTCCACAAACTTTCTTCTATCCACTTTTCTTAACATTATTTTAAAACCAGCACCATTTAGAAACGAGATTCTTAATCGTGGACGGAGGGAGTAGTAAAATAGCTATCATATAGGAGTATTAGATAGGCGTGATCCCGATCGGAGTATATAAATACCGGCCCTCTCGTTTAAAGACAAAAAAAGTGTAGTGGCTCAAAGATCAATATAATTGATTACACACCAACATAAAGTCAAGCAGTTAAGGTGATTGGTACTATCAATCATGTGATCCATCATGTGAGATAATGAAACTGTCAATGCTAATTTAAGTTTTGGTTATAATTACTTATATATGAAATTTAAGAAATATAAAAACAAAATTACTAAAACTAAAAAGATATTCTAATTTTATTTTAAGATTACTATTCCCTTTCATCCATTGAACATTATATTTTATCATTTTCATCCGTTCACCAATAAATATCTCATTTATTTTTTATTTCTACCGTCCCAAAGAAGATGATTCATTGGATAATACAAAATTTTATATATTTTTATTATATGTGTTAATGAAGAGAATAAAATAAGAGATAGTAAATAAATTAGAGATATAAAAATTTTCATTTTTTTAGTAATGAGTGATCTTGAATGATATAAATCAAAAGGGAAAGTATGTCATTTTCGATGGGACGGAGATAACACTATTTTTTTATAATGGAACATACATTCCACTAACTTTATCACACTCACACCTCATTATAAAATCAATATACAAAAGTTTTTCCACTATCATTTTTCTATTCACTTTTTACTGCATTTCTTAAAATTGATGTGATATTAAATATGAACTTGTAATCGAGAACGATGGGGTATAATTTTATAAATGTAAGGGAATAAGTATTAGTGGAATATATAATTCATTACTAAATTTAATAAAATAAAAATGGTACAATTATTCAAAGATAAATAGAAAAAGAAATACCCCTACGAAACAATTAATTATATTCTTTAGGTTAATTCTAAGGTGTACTAGTTTTAGATTATTGGACTATCTTCAATTACTTCATATAATCGGATGTGAACTAATCGGAGTTGAATATTATTGGATTAAAAATTTTCAACGGTAACCTTACTCGAATTATAGGCTACTCGAATTTTCAAGCTCCGGCGGAGAGGATGGTTTGTTGGCTTGGTCAAACACAAGAATTCCTTTTCTCATTTTTGATGATTTTAATCAAGATTTTATATAGATGACATCAAAACAAAAAGGCTTATCTTCATCTTATTTCCCAACAATATATAATGCGTTGTACATCCAAATTCACTCAAATCAATTTTGTAAAATCCATTCAAAATGTCAGTTGCTGTATTCACTTCGTATAGTCTCTCCGCACCCTCTCTCCCATCCATCAAAAGATTCAAAACCCAAGTAGAGCAAACCCTTCCCCTTCGATCTTCGCCATTAACACCTGCTCTCAAGCTTCAAAAAAGAGGGCTGTGCGGCATATGCTGTTATAAGGATAATGATTCAAAAGAATCCGTTAAAGAGGTAAGCTTTGTACACTTTTCACTCAATTGATTCCTCCGTTCCCTGTAAATTGCCTGTATATATCTATACAATTGATGAAAGAGCCTTCTTGATTTGAACTTTTCTGCTGCGGGCAGAAGATTTGTTGTTGAATTGAGAGTGGATTTCTTGGAATTACTAAAAAGAGTAACATTTTTAATGCAACTATTTGGGGTTCTTGAATTGATTTTATAGCCAACTACTAAGAATTGATGGTAAGGCATGAAACCTAACATGGTTTAGGATTGATATATTGATATTCTTTGATTTTTCATGAATGCTGATTTATTGTTGAATAGGGAGTGGATTACTTGGAATTCGTGAACAAGATAACATTTGTAATGAAACTACTTCGGTGTGTGTGGGGGTGGGGGTGAATTGATTTTCGATTTAGAAGGATTGATAACTGCTAGCAATTTGATAAGAATCAGCTTTTAGTATGTATTTGAAGAATAAAATGAAATGCAATATGTTTAGTTGATTTCATTGATGGTGATGCGTGCAGACCTAAGTGCCTTTTTTGTCAGTTACAGTGCTTTATTGTAATCTTTACAGGAAAAGAGATTAGAATGGCGAATATTGAAACGTTGGGATGTTCCATGGAATTGGCAAACAATCTCACTAACCTCGCTTGCTTGTGGAATAAGGTGCATTGTGATACTGGCTTTTATAGTTTATTCTAGTATAAGAGCAGTCATATATGCTCTGATTGATGATGCAGACTTAATTTCAGTCTTTTCTAGCAATGTAATCGGATGTCTTGTCTACCTTATGTATGAATAGATGATCTGTAGTCATGGAGTTGTTAAGCATATTGGATTTCCTCTGTTTATATGGGAAAAACTGATAAGTTTTTCAGACAGTTTTGTTTTGACAGGACTAATTGAAGCAGCAGCAGTAGAGTACTCAGGGATTCAAATCGAGGAGTTAAGTTTGGATGAGAAGGCGGAGGTCTTGTTTTTGGATCAAGGGTACGAAACATCTTTAAGACATGTACTTCTTTATCATGGATTTATTGGTTCTATCCTTACATATTCTCCTCTGCTTGTCATTGTTTATTTGCACCGATTCTGATGTATTCCATTTTCTCTATTGTAGAATTGCAACTACAGTGGTTCTCGCGGTTTTGTATAGTCTGACAAAGTCATTCTCTCCCCTTCCTGATGACATATATCGATATGGTAACTAGCACAGTTTATATAAATAAAATCAGTTGTATTTATGGGGTTTGCTGTTCTTAAAATGGTCTCATTTAGATTGTTTTCAGCAAAAGTTTAATTGCCATTACTTATTAGTTATTACAAAAAAAACTATCTGAGATAAGCTCAATTCATACTTTAGATTGGAGGGATCCCTTCAATCTTCAAAAAGGCTGGCTGCTATGGGCGGGGATTGGTCTCGGTGGAGCTTTGGCTGCCATTGCTGGAACAGGAGTTGTGATGTCTTTTTTCAATGGTGAGCCGCCACAGAGAGAGGTGAGAATATCTTTCTTTCTTAAATCATGTTTTCTGTCCTTGTCTAGCTCATAAATACTACATTCAACATAATTTGATAATTCAATCGCTTACTCTAGACTGATGCCCTTGTGCGCTTGCTTCCACTTATCGGATCTTCGAGTATCAGGTACTTATCTCAATCAGTTTATTTTTCTGCCACTTTGTTTTCCTCCTTCGTATGATACACAAGGAACTAACCATTTTCCATTGTGAAATATAGCACTGCTGCTTTGGTGGGTATTGTAGGTGTGCTTGCTCCTATTCTCGAGGAAACTGTCTTTAGAGGGTTTTTCATGGTAGCTCTCACCAAATGGTAAGCTTTATAAATTACATTATGGATAGTACCAACAATTAGGAAATACTATGTGGTTATACTAGATACGTTACTTTATACTCCCTCCGTCCCATGATAGAACAGTCATTTTCGGGTGTCCCACAAAATAGTGTACACTTTTTATGTCTAGAATCATTGACTCTCTTACAAGGCCTACCCATCTAAACCAGTTGATGTTTTCAAATGTTAACGGCTATTGGATTTATTAACCAAACAAAAAGGTCTCTTTGGGCACAATGGCATGAATTTGGGGATATATGACTTCCCTTGCAGGTTGCCAACGCCTCTTGCTGTGCTCGTCAGTGCTGCTGTATTTGCAGGAGCACATCTCACTCCGGGCGAATTTCCTCAGCTGTTTGTACTCGGTATTTATTCTTATCTACGACATTTGTCCATGGTTTGAAGTAGCATCAACACACAGTTACATGTGATATGGGTAACACTGCAATGCTGGTATGTACACAGGAACGGCATTAGGGCTAACTTACGCTCAAACACGCAACCTTCTAGCACCAATCACTATCCACGCCTTATGGAACTCGGGTGTCATATTGCTTCTAACCTTCCTTCAGGTAATTTCCCTCACTCACACATTGATATGACGCCGTTTTGATCTGTTAAAACTGTAGCTTCGATGGATAAGAAATTCATTTTATTTGTGTTCCATAGCTGCAGGGTTATGACATCAAGGACTTGTTGTTACAAGGCTCGTATTGAATTGAAGACCTTTCTAGAATCTTCCTGAATCGACTGTGTTAGAGCTCTTTTTCCATATTCGAGAAATGTATATGCTAGTAATTCTCAACAGGAATGTTACTCTAATAAATTGTACACATTATCCACCCCAATCAATTTCAGTTGCTCATATTGTTCATCTGCAGACGAGAATAGAAGTAATTTTACATTTAATCGTTATTAACTCAACTAGCTAGACTCAACGCAACTCAACATTCATGGCTTGTTCACACTCCTAGATAGAACATGTATTTATACAAGTACTAGCTCCTTTTATTCATTCGTCACAATTAGGTTTGTTTTATTTTATCCAAATATAAAAATTTGTTTTCATAAAAGGCAATGTTTTCATAATTCGTTTATTCTATTAACATATCCTTAATCACTATACATTTTTTAATTACTCTTTAGCATAGCATGAATTAATTATTTCAAGGATGGGGAATTCTTACACCAAGTTGAGTTCACTTGTTAGTGACATTTTCATTTCAGTTTGCAAACGGTAACATGTTTTTCTTGTTACACTTTTTCTTTTTTTACTACTATTATTTAAAATGAGGAATAGTGGAATACAAGGGGTGAAGAGGAATTGACCCTTCCCATATAAAAGTGTAATATAACTAATCACTTAAATTTTCACACGAATTGATGCTTTAAATGGTGGAGTAATAAAATTCTAGGATGCTATGAGTT
Source organism: Salvia hispanica (assembly GCF_023119035.1). Lineage (NCBI taxonomy): Eukaryota > Viridiplantae > Streptophyta > Magnoliopsida > Lamiales > Lamiaceae > Salvia > Salvia hispanica. Next base: position 19,179,008 of record NC_062966.1, read on the forward strand.
GAAATATGAAAAGAAAAATGGGACACGTATTTTCACATTGCACGATTGGGAAGCAAAAATCTAGGTCAAAACAATCAAATGAGAATGGAACAAAACGAGGTTTAGGTTTCTGGAATTGCTACATCTTCATTTAATTGAGCACATTCAAGGCATGGAATTATGGACAAAACGTTGGCACGACAAAACGAAATTAAAATTATACTATATACTAGTAGTAATCTTCTAGTTCTAACTTTGAAAAATGGTGTTCCATATTTGCTAGAAATTCAAACTCTTATGATGTTATAAACAAGAAAATTAAAAACTTGAGGAAACCCATGCCCTGAATCTCTAAAAGGGCTACACTATCCAAGATTATTGACTTCTGCTTCCCAAACAAACCCCCTCTTCGTCTCCTATATTTTTTTACTAATATTTTTCAAAAAGTCAGTTAAATAAAAATAGTTAAGTTTGGATTTAAAAATGCTTGCAGCAAGTATATTTATTTGTCATTTTCATTTTGCACAATACTTCTTCTTTACAAAACTCACCGACAATTTACTTAGCTTTTCCTAAATTTTAGATGCTTGTTATATATTAGTACATCAAATCATGTAGTAGTACTCCTACCTTATTAATTTCTGGAGTAATTTTACATCATAAATGTATTCAATCTAATTACTACTTTACCATCACCGAAATATTGATTACTTCATGTTCGTATTTATGACTAGAATACGTTTACTTTGAGTGATGTGATTGACTGATAAAATATTAAGATTTGAGTATTTGGATATGATGAAAAAATAAACTCAAAATTAATCATTATTCCATTCAAGTAATTAAGCAATAAATCAGCTTGGATTATGTTTATCATTCTATCATATAACTTAGAGTAAACACTCCTTATATTTAATTTTATATACGTAGTATAATTGTTGATGTAGTTACATATGGTTGTCAACTTTAAACGATTTAGCTACACTACAAAAAAAAAAACAATGCCACGTACCTAGCAAATGATTCCGAGCACCAATAACATATCTTTATATCAAAATATCATTTGTACATGTACCAATTCAGCATAGGGGCATGTTAGGGTGCCACCACCCCTTAAAATAACACCATATCACTATTTCTAGCCAATCATTTGTACATGTGGACGAATAATAAGCTGCCACGTGGCAATTTTTTTTTTTTTTAAAAAAGACGGCCAGCAATTTGTTGGTCTTTATCCAGCAATTTTTTTTGTCCAGCAATATTCGACATACTATACAACAATCTATAGATTGTTGTGTAGTGTTTGTAATATTGCTGTATAGCGTTTATAATATTGCCGTATAAGTAGTGTCACAGTGTCACTTTAAGAGAGGTTGTCATTTTAACACAAACCAATCAGCATATATATTATTATTGAAAGAGTAAAGGTCAAAATTGGTCCTAAACATATAGTCAGAATACCAATTTGGTCCAAAACATTCACTTTTTGAAAATCAAGTCCAAAACATTTATAATCGTTATCGAAATGGTCCTAAACATTTGACATCGTTGTCAAAGTAGTCTTTTTCCGTAAAAAACTATCGGTCAACGCCTAATTAATGTTTTTTCAAACTTAATTAATATACTAATGCATAATTAATTAAACCCTAAACATATAGTCAGAATACCAATTTGGTCCAAAACATTCACTTTTTGAAAATCAAGTCCAAAACATTTATAATCGTTATCGAAATGGTCCTAAACATTTGACATCGTTGTCAAAGTAGTCTTTTTCCGTAAAAAACTATCGGTCAACGCCTAATTAATGTTTTTTCAAACTTAATTAATATACTAATGCATAATTAATTAAACAAAATTAAATATAAAATTAATAAAATGCTAAGAAATTCCAAAATCGACTATTTATCCCTCTTTTTCCTTCTCTTCCATCTCTCCTTCGTTCTTCCTAAATCGGAATCTCTCTCTTCTTCTCTCCGGCGCTCAACGTCGTCGCGTCTTTCTCTCTCTGCTCGCTCTTCCACAAATCATCGTCATCGTGTGTTTCTCCGCATTGTTGCTGTCCGAGATCAAAATCGTCGTCGTCCACCATTGTTGTCGCCGTCCATTGCTGGAAGAGAAGGAAAAAGAGGGAGAAATAGTCGATTTTGGAATTTTTTTAGTTTATTAATTTTATGTTTAATTTTGTTTAATTAATTATGCATTAGTATATTAATTAAGTTTAAAAACCATTAATTAGGCGTTGACCGTTAGTTTTTTTACGGAAAAGGACCACTTCGACAACGATGTCAAATGTTTAGGATCACTTCGTTAACGGTTTCAAATGTTTTGGACTCGATTTTTAAAAAGTGAATATTTTGGACCAAATTGATATTCTGGCTATATGTTTAGGACCAATTTTGACCTTTACTCTTATTGAAATAATATGAAACTTAAAATCTCAAGCCAAGCCAGTTACAATAAAAGGGCAAAACAAAATAGCAAGGAGCTGTGAGCCTGTGACATAAGTGATATACTATTAATTACCTTAATTTCACCAAATTTAGTCAACCATTCTTGATCTCTGAATAGTAAGGCACTTGTTTATCGGGCCAATTAATATTGTAAAGACCTATACTGAAGAAAATGGAAGATCAGCCAAGATCTGTGTCAAAAAAATAGGAGAAAACCCTAATAGTGATTAACTAGTTAGGATTAATAAGTGTGGTCCATTATTTACGTTTTAAACAAAAGGCATCTTTGATTAGTCAAATCTGACAAAGTCAGTGGAATAGAAGCTTACAGGAATGGAATAGAAGATTGGATCCTGAGACACTGACTCCACTTAATTATTTTTTTAGAAATAAACTAAGCTCTCATACTATAGTCTCATTACACAATTTTATTATTTCTTGAATACAATTTGAAGCCTCTCTGCATTGGGAGTGGTTCACTTGGTCGTCCACATTTTCGAATCAAATTTATTTATCATATATACCATGCTTTAAATTAGAAGCTTGCTTTGTCGACTTCACCCACTTTAATAATAAGAATAGGCATAATTAAGATTACAACCACTCCCATATTCAAATCTCCATGAGCACTGATTTGGTGGCTTCTTGAGATTCCTCATTTTGTGTGTGTAATCTTGACTTCGTTAGTGTTTAGTTCAATTTGTTGATAAAATAAAAGTGAATTAAAGTCAGCCAGAAAAGGCGGCTGAAGCTTCGGAGGCAGACTCCTCCTTGGGAAGCAAGCCATGCCTCTCCATATTAACTCACCATTTTAGCCTCTTCAAACTTCATCTTCTCCATTTCTACTGCATGCTTTCACCTCACTCCATTTTAGGGTTTTCATCTTCTTGTTTTCTTTTGTAGTCCTAAAACTAGACCAGTAATATCTTGAAACAAAATTAATATGGAGGAGAAAAATAATGAATTAGGAGTAGGTGACAAATTTGATGAGGAGCTGCCAGGGTTCAGATTCCATCCAACAGATGAAGAGCTAGTAGGGTTTTACCTCACTAGAAAGATTCACCACAAACCTCTCTCGATCGAGCTCATCAAGCAGATCGACATCTACAAATACGATCCATGGGATCTTCCAAGTATATAACTTTCTCCTCAAATATTCAATGTGCATGTTTTTTTTTATGAACTTCAAAATACTAATAGTAGTGGTAACTTTATTTAAGCAGAGATAGCAACAAATGGGGAGAAGGAGTGGTATTTCTACTGCCCAAGAGACCGCAAGTACAGAAACAGCACCCGGCCTAATCGTGTGACCGGGGCTGGTTTCTGGAAGGCCACTGGAACTGACCGGCCGATCTACTCTTCCGAGACCAGTAAATGCATAGGTTTGAAGAAATCCCTTGTTTTCTACAAAGGGAAGGCAGCAAAAGGGATCAAAACTGACTGGATGATGCATGAGTTCCGGCTTCCCTCTCTCTCACCTTCTTCTTCTTCAACCAACAAAAATATCCCAATAAATGTATGAATTTATTTAAGTTTATAACTGGTTTGATGTTACTGGTAATAACTGTGCATGCTCTTTGTCTTCTTTCAGGAAGCATGGGCGATATGTAGGATTTTCAAGAAAGCCAACTCCACCACAAAGAGGGCTATCTCTCTCTCCCATTCTTGGCCTAATCCACTTCTTGACACTACTAACCCTGATGTTATCAACCATGTTAACACCTTCCCAATCAGTTCTAGCATAACAACAATGGGAAACAAGAATACTAATATTCCATCGTTTCAATACGGTTTGTGCAACGATTTGCACAACTCGTCCGTGGGAATCTTCCCGACCCCATATTTGGGCAACGGAGACGAGTTCAAGCCTAGTTACGCGTTTTCTTGCACTGAAACCTCCACACCGGCCTCGAGATTTGTTGTGAATGATGCTACTTCCTTGTTGCTGGAAATGTCAACATCCACCGCAGGAGACTTTGGGGCGGATGCGGGCTTGAGTGCATCGTTGAATGGGCCTGAGGATGTGCAGAGGAGTATTGGCAGTGGAGAAGAAGCAGTCTCAGTACATGAGCAATGGATGGAGTTTCCTTGTTACGGTCTCCCATCGAATTTTATGTGGGATTCATTGTCTCCTTGTCTTAGTGATTTGTCAACTAGTTATTCTACTAACAAGTGCTACACTTGAGCAGATATACTAGTTTTGGTTGCAAGAATCATGTTTTTGTATTAGCTTTTTCTTTCGATTAGAATCTTGTCATCTTGAGTATTTTGTTAGATGTCATCTGATATTGATGTACAAATGCAATTAGGATTTTTTTTTCCTAAAACATGTCTCTGCTATCAGTAATCTTATCAATATTTATAAGACTTGTAGTAACATCACATTCACATTCATTTTCTCCCAAGTACATTTTACCCAGAAAACATACAAACACAAAATTAGTGGATAAGTGCCACCTGAATTCTCTTTCCGGTAACAGAGAACTTAATTGGGAAGAATGAGATGAAAAGGATTCACTTTTTAATGCATAACAAATCATTTTCTGTTGATCTTTCTTATGAGCATCAACAAAAACAATGAATTGTGTAAAAGAGAAGCATAACTAGAGGAAACCAGTAACTCAGAAATAAGTTTTATCAAAAGGGGCATAAGATTCCCAAAGCTTAAGAGCATCCGCAGGGGTTTTGAAAATTTCGTCCGTCCGTCCGTGCCGCTGAGCACGAGCTCGTCCGTCCGTGCCAGCGGCACGGCGCTGCTCTTAGCTAAGAGCACGTCCGTGCCGCTGAGCAGCCATACGTGGCATGCTCTGATTGGCCAACAACATTAACGTTGGCAAATTCGATTTTTTTTTAAATGCATAAATAATTCAAAATAATACCAAAAAAAAAAATATATATATTTTTGGATTCCCAAAAAAATAGAGCCGTTTATAGACGTTTTTTTTGGATTTTGTGAATTTTTTTTTTAATCCCAAAATCATCTATAAATACACACATTCATCATCCATTTTTCACATCAAATTATCTCTCATTCATACTTTTTCATACTAATCATCTACATCTTCCTCTCTCACCCAAACTCTCTCTCAAAAATTCAAAAATGGATTTCACCAATCTCATTGCGGAAGCGGAACGCGAAGAACAAGAATTTTATAAACAATATCGTGCCGCCTATGAAGCCTATGTCGCCGCCAATACCCCCGCCCATCCTCCTCAACCAACTAGAGCAAAACGTCGCTACATCCCTCGTGATCGAGAGGGAGCCCATGAAAGGCTCGTTGCCGACTATTTTTCCGACCAGCCGCGGTATCTAGAAGATTACTTTCGGCGCCGTTTTCGCATGTCAAAACGGTTGTTTATGCGTATTGTCAACACATTGTCCACCCGCGTTGAATATTTTCAAGAAGGTGCAGACGCAACCGGTCGGCAAAGTCTCACGGCGTTGCAAAAGTGTACTTGTGCCATCCGACAACTTGCTACTGGGCAAACGGCTGACCTCTTCGACGAGTATTTGCATGTCGGTGAGTCAACTGGAATCCTATGCCTCAAGAATTTTTGCGACGGCTTTCGTTCTGCTTTCGGCGAGGAATTCCTTCGGGCACCCACCACCGACGATTGTCAACGGTTGCTTCGTCTTCACGAAACAGTCCATGGTTTTCCCGGTATGCTACGCAGCATTGACTGCATGCATTGGAAGTGGAAGAATTGCCCGACTGCTTGGAGGGGGCAACACTTAAGCGGCCACAAAGGTAGCGGCCCAATGCTTATCCTTGAAGCGGTCGCCGACTACCGCCTATGGATTTGGCATGCATATTTCGGTGTTGCCGGATCCAACAACGACTTGAACGTGCTATATTCTTCACCACTCTTCGATGATGTTTTGAATGGTGTAGCACCGGCGATCGACTTCACCGTCAACGGAAATGCATACCACATGGGTTACTATCTCGCCGATGGTATCTACCCAAGGTGGTCGACTTTCGTGAAGTCGTTCAGCAATCCACAAGAGCCGAGACGGATTCTTTTTGCGCAGCGTCAAGAGCAATCCACAAGAGCCGAGACGGATTCTTTTTGCGCAGCGTCAAGAGTCTGCTCGGAAAGACGTCGAAAGAGCTTTTGGTGTCCTTCAAGGCCGATTCAACATTGTGAAGTCCCCTTCTCGGCTTTGGTACGTTAAGAATATCGCCGACATCATGTACACGTGCATTATCTTGCACAACATGATTATAGCTGACGAAGGACCAATGGCGGGTAACTTTTACGATGAGGATGAAGCCGGAAGCTCAACCGCGAGGTCTCCCCCACGTCGAGGTGTGCATACGACGGTGAACGAAAGGATGAAAAGAAGACACACAATGCGCGATACAAGAGCCCACACTGAGCTACAAAAAGATCAAATCAATCACATTTGGGCGAAATTCAGCAACAAGTAGTGTAATTTTCAATTTTTAGGATTTTATTTATGTAATTTTTAATTTTTAAGATTTTAATTATGTAATTTTTAATTATTTTGTAATTTGTAATAATATTTTGGATATTTTAATACATTTTAATATTGTAGAAATGTTTTTATTTAAATTGAATAATAGAATGGTGGGATCCTTGAGCTTGTCCTTAGCTAAGAGCACGGATGTGGGTGTTGTGCTCTTAGCTAAAGACAAGCAGTAAAAGTGGGTCCGGGCCCAATTCCGTGCTCTTAGCTAAGAGCACGGATGGGGATGCTCTAATGTAGCAATCAGAATAATTTCAATACGAAATATAAAAGAATCCTGGAAAATACAGGCTCTTGAAAATCTCACAATACAATTTCTTATAAATTGCTTTTCAAAATTATCTTTGAATCTAGTTCTTGGAAGCAACCTTTTCCTTAGCCTTTTGAATCTTCAAAACCTTCTTCACAATCTTTTGTTCTTCCACCAAGAAAGCTCTAATGATCCTTTAAATTAGAAGATAAAATGATGTGTTACACAACTTGATCACAACGAGTCAAGAAATGACAGCTTAATAGAACATTAAAGTACAAAAAACACCAACCTTTCCCTGACAGCAGAACCAGATAAAACTCCGCCATAGGCACGATTCACAGTTCTACGGTTCCTGGACAATCTAGACCTCTTATACTCCGCAGGTCTCAGGTGAGGGATCTGTCCACATTTATAAAATCAAAGCATAACTAATTAAGTGAAGTATGAGACCAAAGAAATTCAAGGCAATGGAAGTACAAGTTCATGACATATAAAATGCATACATTTGAACATACTACTTACTGATCTAAGTAGATGATACCTGTAAATAAGGTTAGGGTGTATCGTATATCTCAAATAATTCACACACATTTGGGGTTGGGCCTAGTTTTAATTGATTGGCTGATTGAATATTCAACAATACAGGGCAGCGTATCCAAAATCCAAGGATTGAAACTTGACATCGTTAAATCACTCTTAAACGAAAAAATGTCCAAAAACTATCTGGATATGCTTAACAGAACACGAACACGAACACTTGACTCAATCAATCAACACATATTCCATTACCTAAGCTATGTTATGAGAGCAATAAAACTACAAATTGGGGTTTAAAAATAAGAGCATACTTTTACTTCACATATTCACTGAATAAGTAAAAAATGGTGCTCGTATGAAACTGAAAAATCAAGCTTTCACTCAAAAAACAAGAATATTTCTGCAATTATCGCATGATTGAGAAAATGATCTTCAAAATGCATCACATACCCCTTGGATTCTGTTTCCGGTGACAGGGCATTTTGGTCCACTCGCTCTCTTCTTGGTGGTCTGATACACTAGCTTCCCACCTAGATTTCAAATAGTATGACACAAACCAATTAATCCGGGAATAAAAATCATCATACAATATCAAATCAGTAATTGATTCAGCTATAAATGGGCACAAATCACTGAAGACAAACACGATCAATTCGAGCAAAATGTTACATAAATCTACCCGGAGTTTTGACGACGCGGTGTTGATTGGATTTGGTGGCATAACTATGACGCTTCCTGTATGTCAGCCGCTGCACCATTTTTCCGTTCTGGTGGGATAATGCGAGCGCGAGAGCTGATGAAGGGGGCGAGTGTTGCTGCTGCCGAAGCCCTAAATCCGACGGCTGAGATTTTTATATTTAGGAGCAGGACGTGTGGCTGAGATTGGGCTTGTACAGATGCATTTTTTAAGCTTTGGTAAATTAGCCCAATTATAATTTTTGTGTTGAAATTGAGCCCATTAAATTTAATCTTAAAACTCTAGCCTAAGCTCTCAAGGACAGGATTATCCAGAAATGGAGTTGTCCATGAATTTCAAATATTGGGCGAAAAAGTTATCATCATGATATTAAATGCCTAATCTTGCTACTTGATTAAAGGACTAATCTTTTATCACTTAGCTCAATGACTACATACATGATCCAAATCTCCATAAATCAAAGTTTTCATTGTTCGAACTCTCTCCCTCATATATTAAAAAACGACATCGAAATGAAAAAAAAAAAAAAAAAAAAAAAAAAGCATTGATAATAATGTGCAAGAGCGTTTTTCATATAGAAACCAAAAAATTAGATTGTTGAACATTGGACACTACGATCCACTTTTGGCATAATTCCAACTACAATTTATACTCCACAAGAAAACATTCAAACACAATTGGTAGATAAAGTCATAAAACTTACCCGCTGAATTCTCTTTCTAATAACAGAACACTTAAAGAGGAATGAGATTACAAAAAGGGTTTAATAAATAACAAATCATTTTTCCGTGGATCTTTCATATAATAACAGTTTAATAGCAGTATTTATTTTGAAGTGTCATAATTAAATATACTTATATACTTCGCTTTTTTATGAGCATCAACAAAACAATAAATTGTGAATAAGAGGAACATAATTAGAGGAAACCAGTAGTTAATCAATGAGTTTTATCAAGCAGAAGAAAACGAGTCATTCATTTCGATAGGAAAAAAATAAATCAAGGCACCTCAAAATCTCACAATACAATTTCTTAATCCCTCTGATAAATTGCTTTTCAAAATTATCTTAGCCTCAAGCTTTAAATCTAGTTCTTGGAAGCAACCTTTTCCTTGGCCTTCTGAATCTTCAAAACCTTCTTCACAATCTTTTGTTCCTCCACCAAGAAAGCTCTAATGATCCTTTACATTAGAAGATAATAATAAAATGATGTGTTACAACTTGATCACAACGAGTCAAGAATTGACAGCTTAATAGAACATTAAAAAACATAAAGCTCCAACCTTTCCCTCACAGCAGAACCAGATAAGACTCCGCCATAGGCACGATTCACAGTCCTGCGGTTCCTGGACAATCTAGACCTCTTATACTCCGCAGGTCTCAGGTGAGGAATCTGTCCATGTTTAAAACATTAAAGCATATCTACTTCAGTCAAGCAGGATGCCAACGAAATTCAAAGCAATGAAGTACAAGTTCCTGATATACAAATGCATACACTAGGGCCGTGTTCGGTTTCCTAGATAAAATAGTACCGAGATATAATCTAGGATTGAGTTGTGAGATTATTTTAAGTTTGAGGGGGTTGGCTACGACTAATTATCAAGGATTGAGTTGTGGGATTCAATCTCACGAACCAAACAGGCTTCATATTTGATCCCGAGATACAATCTTGCAAACAGAAAAATGCCAACAGATCCAATCTTCAAATATTGAAACTTGACATATAGTTTATAATCTCTCTTAAACAAAAAAGGTTGAAATACTATCTGGATAGGCTTAATAGAGCTAGAATACTTGACGCAATCAATCAAAACTTATTCCTCAATGCAAAGCAAGTTTTGAGTGCAATAAAACCATAAATTGGTAGCTAAGAACATGAGCATATTTTTTGTACACAAATCCACTGAATCAAGTAAAAATCGTCCTCGTGTGAAACTGCAAAATCAAGCTTTCAGAATACTACGCATCAATCCATTAAACGACACATACCCCTTGGATCCTCTTTCCGGTGACGGGGCATTTTGGTCCACTCGCTCTCTTCTTGGTGGTCTGATACACTAGCTTCCCACCTAGAATTCACATATGACGCACAATCCGTCACTCACACGCTAAAACTAATCGATTCGGGGAGAATAATCATCATACAATACCAAATCAGAAATCAAATTAGCTATTAAAGAGCAGAAATCATTGAATCAATTCGAGCAAATTGTTAAGTAAATTTACCGGGAGTTTTGACGACGCGGTGTTGATTGGATTTGGTGGCATAGCTATGACGCTTCCTGTATGTCAGCCGCTGCACCATTTTTCCGACTGGGGTTTGGATGGGAGAATGTGAGCGCGATAACTGATGAAGGGGGGAGCGTTGCTGCTGTCGTAACCCTAAATCCGACGGTGGATATTTATATTTAGGAGGACTGCGAATGAGATTGGGCTTTGTATATGCCTCCTAAATTAGCCCAATTATAATATTTGTGTTGGAATTCAGCCCATTACTAAGTTTCCAATGTAGGACTCCGATGAAATATAGCAATCTTATTTAATAGGAGTAGTATATTTCGTAACTACGTACCCTTCCTTCATGTTGTGGTCTTTATTTCAAATGTTGAATATTTTTAATCAATCTAACGTTATTTCTTCAAAAGCTATGAAACTACAAGGAGAGTTACAAACTCCGGGAACAGTGCAGAATAAAATGAAAATAGAGACTGAAAAAGTTGTAAAGGAGTCCAATTCTAAAAAGACTACCTTCATTCATTATTAATAATCTCAATCATAAATATAAAATTAGAATAGTACTTATGAGACAAAAAAAATTAATGATTAGCGTGTTATTAGTTGAAGATGAAAAAATAGAAGTGATAAGAGTGTGGGAAAAAATAGTACTCCCACCTCCGTCCCTTATTAATGAAGTTACTTCTTTTTTTCGCATGTTTTAAAAAAATAATAGTAATAATTAGTAAAGTAAAATAAAAAAGAGAATAACGTTGATAATACTCTTCTCTATATTATTCATCTCTTATTTTAATATTTTTTCTATTTTAACTATTTATTACTCCTTCCGTCCCACTTTAAGAGGCCCGGTTGACCAGTTTTTGGCGTCTCACTTTAGGAGTTTCGGTTAAAATATTTCATAAAAGGTAATAGGCCTCATATTTCACTAAAATTTTTTCACTCACATTTTATTACTATAAAACTAATACGTAAAAGTAAGACACACATTCCACTATCTCTTTTCACCTACTTTTCCTTTACATTTTTTAAAATCCGTGTTAACCTCAAATGAGACTCCTAAAGTGAGACGGAGGGAGTATTAGTTTCTTAAAATGAGTGAAAAAATAGCTTATTTAACAAAGAACGAAAAAAGTACACCAATTTATTCACATTTGTAAAAAACAAAATTAGTAAACACCCTACTATAGATTATATATAGTGTATACTTTTTAGAAGCATCAACAAGTTTAGTATATTCAATATTGAAAGCGAAGGGAAAAGTCATATTTATATTGATTGAAAATCATGTTGTAACATTCCCAACCCACAAAATTTCACTATATTTTATCACGAAAGTGGAGTATTTCGTAAACAAAAATCAATTTCATGAGATTTTCAATGAGAGAATCTAAAATTATGCCTGCCGCCACACCCACCTAGTCCTATTTCGGCAAATCACAGTTAAGATAAAAAAAATGTTATCAATTACGGAAAATTGTTACTTCAGTGCAATGAAAAAATCATTTAAAGCAACTAAAAGGAACATAACTAAGTGAATCAAAATACATGGTTTCCAAGTCTTGGATAATTGAGTTACTATACTGGAAAATTGTCACTTTTTATGTTTGATGTTAAGTTGATTAAAACTCATCAATGTAAAGCTATATAAATAAATTGTACTGAAATATACTCCTACAAAAATTGAACCAAGTTAACCAACAAATTAACTATTTTCAATTGTTAATAAAGGATGGTTTTCGTTCACCTCATGGTCCCTTTTTGCTGGTTTTGAATGAACTTTTGACTTGTATTAAATTAGTAGGGGTAGAGAAAAACAAGTTTGGAGAACGATTCATATTTTTATATGTTAATCATCTGTTTTGTTGGTGAAAGAATGTTGGAGTTTAGCTATTCAATTACTCGAAAATGATCGTGTAGCTCATAATATTAGAAAAGCTCGAAACAGGGGAAAATAAAAAAAAAGAGACAACTTATTTGGACAACCATAGTTTATAATTCAATTTTATATTTATTGTTCAACTCGGGAGAAGAAACATTTATTTGGGGTTAAAAATTACGTGTAAGTCTACTCAAGTTTAAATATTGATTGTCACATGATCAGTACAATGTGTAATACGTATACACTAACTAAATCCGCGAAAAATGGTTGAATTAAAATGAAATACGACAAAATTGGTGAGCAGATTTGAAAGAGAAATTCGATCCTCTTTTCCATGCAAATAAAATCCGATACAAGAATTTGTTATGATTCACAAGTACATCAGCCGATTCCAAGAGAGAAATATTCTGAATTTAGTTTTTCATATTTCAAAATTATAGAATATATTAAGTTGTATGAGAAGAAAAAATAAAATGAAATTAATTAGTGAATAAAGAGCGTTAATGAAGTAAAAAAGTGTTTCCATTTCCGCGGTTGATGTTCTTGTTGTTGTGCATCCACACCTTGAGCACTCCTCTAGCGACGCCGACGTGGCGGCAGAACTCCTCCACCGCTGCGTCGTCGCACCTCTGCATTTTCCAGCCGAGCTTCTCGGAGAAGGAATGCATCCTCTCCTTCTGGTCCTGGCTGAATTTGGTCCGCGACCGCTTTCTTCCGGCCACGTCTTTAACGGCGGTGCGTTGAGGCTGTCCGAAATTGAAATTGAGAAAGTGTGGGGTGAGGATGGCGCGGCGGTGGAAGTTGCGGTGGCAGCCGCAGGCGGCGCATATCAGTGAGACAGGCATGGGCATGTACTCTCCGCACCCGTCTACTGCGTGCCCGCCTATATTGGCTGCGTGATTCTTCATGCATTCTTTGAACGCCGGCGGCTGGTGGTTCTTGATGGATGGAGTGGGCGTGTGCGGTGGGGTGTCGGGCTCGGTTTCTTCGCCACTTTTAGTGGGGATTAAGCCTAGGTCCATTGAAGAAAGAGAGACAGATTTTACAGAAATAGCAATAAAATTGTAATATGGGAGGTGTGGTGGAGGATGGAAGTATAAGTGGCTATATATTGAAGAATAAGTATAGGTCCATTGCTAATTAAGTACTAGTATACTACTATTTTTAATACAACTAAGTGTGTCTTTACGCACAAGAGATAATTAATCCCCAACCCCTCTTAATTTTTTAAGCACAGAGAATATAAACGATTAATGATAAAGGCCACTGATAGTCTTCTTTACAATTAATCAAATCAAAATTTTGTTGTATGAATTCTTTTAATTAGGTGGGAAGTGGGAACAAACAAAGGTATATATGAGAGACCGGTCTTTCATAGATCACGAACAAAAAGATCAAATTATACTTAATAAAATTAAGGCAGTTATCTATTCTAAATATATTTTGTAATGCGTGTCTTCGCTTAGAGGAGTCTACGTGCTATATCTTCATTAATTATTTGGAGCAGAACGAAACGAATTAATACATAAGCTCTAACCATAACGATGCACATCATGATTTTGGTTTTTTGATACTATATTGTACATACTGAAAAATGCATCATGAGTTGTTAGTCCAAATTAGCATGTCCGAGTGTGTGATTGAATGCATAAAAAAATTCAAACAACGAATTTAATTGGTCGGTCGTTAAGGTCAGAATTTGCTTCTAAGTTAATTATTGTGTGTGTATCTTCTGGATTTCACAAATTATTATGTATAATATTTTTAATTTGTTTGGTTTATCTTCAAGGAAGAACACTTGTAACTAACAGTGCGAAAAGGTGTTCAGGCTCAATAAGCAAGTACTTATAGTCTACCACGAAGCAGAAATATAGGGTTTTAAATAGTGACAATATGCAACAGCATTGCTTAAGCTAGAAGTTTACCATATAATACAATGTGATTTTTTAATATAGCAACTATACGTATAGTCAATTTAAAAAAAAAATGAAAATAGTAAAAAAAATTCTTAAAATGGAGCAATTATTTCTAACCTCGAAATTATTACATAGAGAAACAAAATGACCACTTTAAATGGAGCAATTTAAAAGATTCCTAGGAATGATGTGATCTGATTTACATAAAATGGGACTTGATTAAACTCCAAACCTACAAAACTGTTAGAAGTTTTTTAGAGTGAAATATCATCTAGTGATAATTAAGGAGGCATGCAGACAAATAGTAGTGCTAAGCTTTGTGCTGGAAAAAACCTATAAAGTAGGAAATGACACCCAAAGATTTGCAATAGAGTAAAACAAGCATCAATCAAGTGTTGAAAAATTTAATGGTGTCAACTTTGAACAATATTATGCACCACCCTGTCTGCGGAATTGATACTTAATTGGTGGATCAAGAAAATGTCAAGACCATAAGTGACTTATTCTGTCGAATATTATATTACTATAATTTTGTATCTGTAATTTAAAGTATAGTAGCATAAAATTGGACTCTATGTTGATAAATTGGATTATGTATTAATATTGGAAATGGGCGGTAGTAATGAGTTTTTGAATAAAAACTAAGGTTGCATAATTTTCATATATAAATAAAGTTCATAAGTATATACCACTATAAAATAATTAGGGGTACAATTATTCCCTCTTGTTCTCACATAGATACATGATTGTCGTCTTCCTCCCACACTCTCCGGCCCATCCTCGCCTCGGCCGCGCCACCGCCTTTGTCTCTCTTAAATTCACCCCCCTCTCTCCTCCACCGCCGCACTCGGTCTCGCTGCCGTCATTTTAAATTTTGTTGATTGGATGGTGGATTTTAATTTGTTGGGATGTGATTAGATGCGTGGGTCGGTGGGTTTAATCTACTTTTTGACTAATTTATTAATTAAATGTGGTTTTATTAATTTCTACTAATTCCTAGTACTCCCTCCGTCCGTGAATAATAGTCCCATTTATTTTCGGCACGGGGTTTAAGAAATGTTGAAAAATGGTGGAAAAAAATTAGTGGAATAGGGGTCTCACTTGTATATATTAGTTTTAAATGAAATGTGAGTAAAATGAGTTAATGGAAGGTGAGACCCTATTACCATTTATAGTAAAAGTGAACCGAGACTCTTATTCGCGGACGGACTAAAATGGAAAAACGGGACTCCTATTCGCGGACGGAGGGAGTATTACTTTAAATTTTAATAAAAATAAGATAAATATGTTTGTAAAGACAAAAAAATAAAATAAAATTGTGACTATAAAAACATGTACAAATTAATCTAATCTATCAAAACACTAGTACTAATTTGATATTGTTTTAAATTTTATCTGTCAAATGTAATAACTTAAAAGTCATTTTGGATCTTGTTTTGATCTGCATTAATGCATTAATTTGTACTCCCTCCGTCCCAATAAATATGAAACGTTTGTTTTTCAGCACAGAATTTTATGTAGTGTTGTTTTGTGAGTTAAAGAAGAGAGAATAAAGTAAGAGAGAGGAGAAAGTAGAGATAAAAATATTTCTATTTTAAGAAACATTTCATTTTTTATGGGACAACCCGAAAAGGAAAACGTTTCATTTCTAATGGAACAAAGGGAGTATTTTACTTGTACTCCTTATCTTGTCTTGAAATATTGCTCCCATGAATTATCGGCAAATTTGATACTACCAATCTTTAGTATATGGGGGCGTACACTAACACTTACACGGCCACTAATATTATTGACTGCTTTTAAGAGCTTCACATAATTTAGGTACTTGAAATCAAACCTCCCACCAATCGAATCTATGGAAGTATTAATGTAGCAACAATTTATCAATAATCTTTTCTAGAAAGGCTACTGCTTTAAGCCGATGTGTGCCTTAAATATGCTTGTGTAGGCACTTGCCACTTTTTCTATGTTGTCGAGCGAAGTCATGCACTCTCTCTCGTGCATATTCATCAAAGAATTAGGCATCGTGCACGATTGACCTCTAATGCATATTTATGAAGAAAAAAAACTAGAGATATACCTATTAAAATTATAAAAAAAAATCGGAGAAAAAAAATCCCACCCATCCGCCCTCCCTTGCAATGCATGGGATCGGGACCGAACCACAATTTTCGCGGTCTGGTCCTATTTCCGGTATGTGACGTGGATGCTCTAAGTTTCCCATATGCTAATCTTTCATCTTTTTCAAAGTGGAGGGGGAATTTATTTTGTGGGCATAATGTCAAACTTATTTTACAAGATTATGGTTGTTTGCGTGGGTTAAAAGCTGAGATTAGTTATTATAAGTTCATAACCATTTAGATTAAATAAAGAATCTGTCTTCTATAATTTGCCAACTTTGATATGCTTCTATGATCATTTGTAATTTAGTAAAGGCTTCAAGTTCAGAATGTGCTCAAAACTTATGTAAGAATCGGACAAAATAGAACAGGTAAAAAACAACAAAAAAAACCGTTACATGACAAAGAAATAATGAATCAAAACCAACTGAATTCTGTGGCTTTCAACAAGCCCTGTCTACTGCTTCGCCTCAAGTTGTTTCTCGCGCCGCCGCGGCTGCTTCCTGTGGGGGCGGCTCTCCGGCTTCCTATGCTACACTATACACATCTCCAAATCCAAACTCCAAATAGCTCAAGCCTAAAAATCATATCTAGCTATAGTAGACATGATTTCTCCTTCCATCTCCCAAATGTGTCAAGTGAGAGACCCTCAATGTCAAGTTCTGTTGTGGATAGGATCCGATCCTCTCCGAACTTTCCTCTTGCTGGAACGGCTCGGATCAATTGTCCGCCCCAAAGCAGGTGACCCCTTGTTGCCAGTGGGCATCGTGTTCGTGCTCGTGTCAGGTGCCACGAGCATGGGGTGATCCGCAAGAAGGCGGCCGCCGCAAGCTTCTTGAGGATGGAAGGCTAACAATCCCACACATATCAACACCAAAGCTGACCTATGAATGCACATCATCAACATAGCTTAATTAGCTTGTGAATTATGTAAGAAATGTGGGGCTATTGCTAATAAATGTGTAACAATGTTCCATCCAAAACTACTTCTTATATAATTCTTGGAGGGTAGTTTCAACTTTCAAAGCATAAAGCAATGAGAGGGCCCCCAATCCATATAAGAGTTTTGGATTCACCCTTCAATCATAAATCTATGCTAAAAACTAATAAGGCTGTCTATTTATTTATTGAGAGAAAAAGAAAAGAATCTAAATAAGGGATGAATAAAGGTGATTGGAATGAAACACTTACACCACCCTCGAGAAGCTAAGCATCTTTTTCTTCCTTACATTTTCTATCATTTGCTCTGCTTTTGTCCTCTTCAACAAAGACCAATGCCAACTCATCTTGGACCGGCCGCCACATCGGCCCCCTCCCGCCTACGTGGATGCACTTTTCTGACATGTACTATAACACTGTCGGAATATCATGATTTTTACCTTTATGAGATGCTTACTAGTAGATTAGCTTACTTAATGGTTAAGAAATAAAGTTAGTTAATTAATTATGTTTGAGCAGCCAAAACATAAGATCAGTCATAAAAGCAGAAGGGTAAAAGGATTTAGGCATAAACATCTTCTCTTAAAAAAACCCAAATTCAGCTTTATGCTATTTTTGAGATCTCACTTTAGAATTCCAAGCTCTCTTCTCTATGCAACAAAAAATACAATTCCTGGTTTCTTGTGCTAAATGTGTTTTCTTTATGCTTCTTTTGCCAGTTTCTCTGAGTTTTTTCTTTATGAAAATTATTTATTTTTATCTCTAATTTTCACATATAACCAGGAAGACCATCTTTTTCTTTATCCACTTTATTTTGGATATTAATCAAATATTAAAATCACATGCAACTTGGAACATTCTAAAGACATATGTTCTGATGCTTTATTTTAAATCTCTCTGCTTTTATGAGATTCGATGGAGTTTGAAGGGAATGTTTTTGTTTTTATTTAATGGTCCGAACTTATTACAGCCCGACAAGAAAATGTGATAAACGGACAGAAACTGTGCTTTTTGGTTGTCCAATTTGAGTTAAGGATTGAGATGTCATAAATGAACAATGAAATCTATGAATGTGAGTAAGAGAAAGATGATTAGTAGAGTGTGTTTTGTATATATAATGGGCTACACATCAGTCATATCTTGCAGTGAAACAGAGGGCTTTTACCATTGTTGAAAGTTTTCACTTTATCTTATGCATGAATATGTTCTTGAGAATATCAGTTTTAGGGTTTTAGCATATAGATACCTATGTGAAAATACTGGTTTGCCCCCATGGATGTATCCAAATGACTATCACAAACCAAATTGTTTTGAGACCATATTATATTGAATGTTAATCTTTGGTTTCATATTTAAATTGGAATAAATATAAGGTAAAAGACCAATTTTTTCTCTAATTGAGTGAATTACATAAACGGTTCCGAAACTTTGACGTTTGCACATTGCAGTCTCTGGACTTTGAGTTTCGATCGTTTTTTGGTACTTTTGCATTTTAGGTATTTCAATCCGGAAAATTGGAAAAATGTGCAAAAATACCAAACAACGAGCAAAACTCAAAGTCAAGAGACTTTCCATGATACTATCTTTTTCGGGATTGCAGATATGCAAACATTAAAGTTCAAGGATCGTTTACATAGTTTACTCTATTTAAATCGACCCTTTTCTTATAGGAGTAGGGGTGTGGCTAACATAAAACCGTTCTTCGTGTATTTTAGTGTAAGTATGTAACCATCAAACTTAATCAAAGAGTTTTATGAAGGAAATTGTTCAACATTTCAAGGGAACAAAAAATAGACAAGCAAAAAGGATTAACAAAAATCGTGATTAGTTATAGAATTGCTTGCATTTGGATCCATGCCCTAAAGCGCTGGCCAATCAATAAAAGGGATGGATCCAATTATCTTAGAAAAGATAAGTGGGACATCAATATTCAAGAATTAAGTAACACAGAATATCCACAATTTTTTTGAGTTTAGCGATGCAGTCTCAAAGCAATATGTTCTTTTATGCCTTTCATGAAACAGATGGGCTCCATTCCATTCCGATCTTTGAATGTTGATCCACAGTCAAATTAATATTTTTCAATTCATCCTTGCTAATCATTATATTTTTAGATTAATTCTATTGTTTTGCAATTTGAGACCGTAATCTTTTAGTAGATGATCAAACGTAATCATTTTTTCATTATTTAATAATTTCCAAAAGTGTGGCTAAAGTGTCGGTAACATGAGTGAGAAATAATTTTCATATTTATGAAAAATGGAATGTCACGTATTCTAGACCAATACCATTTTGGTATTGTTTCACTGTTTTTAATAAATAAATAGGTCATATTTTAGTCTGATGACTTGATCGGCTGATCCACATTTTTCAGATTTTGACATGATGAAGTTTAAGATTTTCGCAGTCATCTCATCCTTTCATTTTCTATCGAATTACGCACTAATGTGCCAATCGATTTAACAAAAGTGGACAAAAACGACGTTGAGAAAAATGACAATATCTAATTAAGTTAAAATTTGTTTTGTCATCGTGTTTTAAACCGGCTGTCAAATCAGCCGCAATTCACTAGAACAAGAAAAATAAGATAATAGCAAAAATTTCAAACTTCATAATTTATTTTCCAAACATCGAAAAGTATAGAACAAACCAGCATTTGATCATCTTCATGACTTATTGAATAATTTCCCCTATTATTAGTTAAAAGTAAAAAAAAAAAAGGCTCACTACCATATAAAGAGTAAATATCAATCTCTCCACAAAAAGCCGGTATTGGGATTGATGACCGTTATCCTTTCTTTTATTTTTATTTTATTTTAGTGTATTTTTTTTCAATATTTTTTATTTATTTATTTTAGGTTTTGTTTTTTGGAAGGTTGTGATTCGATAAGTCGTTTCTTGTGCGCATTTTTCTTGGAATTTGTTTACAAAAGATTCAGAAATTTAACCAAAGTTAGCATCACATCGTTGAAAGACATATATACATTCCCACCAACAACGTTCGAAAGAACAAAATGGCAAAACAAAGAAATAAATTGCCAAAATACATATTATTACACTAGCAAGGTACATCAAATACGTACACTTTTCATCAGTACATTTTTTGGGTTTTTTTTCCTGGGAGGAGTTCTGTCCTGAGTAGGCAAACGTCTACCTTAGTCGAAAAACGCCGTTGATCAGCTCATCTCACGGTCAGAAATTCATAAATCATATACACATGTAATGTAACAGAGCCAAGTCTCACATTGAAAATTTAACATGAAATTAACCGCAAAAGAGTCGACTGCAAACGCTGAGATTGGAGCACAACTCCCACATGCCTTGAATGGGCAGAGAGAGATGAGGAAACTATTGTTGGATCAGACGTGCTCCTGCTGAGGCACGGCCTGTGAAGGGCCAGCAGCATGGGGAGTGGCCAACGGAGTGACTGCTGGTGCGGCTGAGGTGACGATGAGGCCTCTGCTTTGTGCTGATTGAACCATGATTGCGAACTGTGCAGCCGCTAGTGTTGCAGCCTCCTGTGCCAGCAAACGACGATTTCAGGACATTAATAATGGCTGGCTTCTAACGTCATTTCTGTTGGAGCAATTATATGTAACATACCTGTCTTTGCCTCCTACGTTGCAAGATGCTTATGGCCCAGATCATGATGTAGCAAGGCATAAGAAATCCAACGGCTCGAAGCAAGAAAAGCTGCATGTGATGTTAATATTGGGTTATTCAGCAATTTTTTAGAATCGAGAGGGTTGGACAGCATCTCACATATTAAGATGATCTATGAAAACTTACAGATAAGAAAGTTGATGCGTCGTCCTCTCCGTCTGCATCCCCATCATCGGTGATGGACAGTGCATGTCTCAGTAGCAAAAGAGCCATTAACTGCCAATTGAAAGATACCTCTCAATATATCGATTGAATGTGGTCTTTAATGCAGGGAGAGAAATAAGTCATGGGCGGACTAGAATTTAAAGACAGACAATAATTTCCCAAAAAGGGCATAGCATATTAATTTATTTTCTCGAATCTTAGTCAAACCACAGAGATACTACCAAATGAGGAATTGCAACAAAAAAATAGCAAAGGCTTACAATCAGAGCAGCTGAACGGCAGAAGGCAGCGCCACTGCTGTTAGCGTTGTTATAATCATCATAGTCAGCATCAAACAACTGACGCTCAGCCTCAGTAATTGCCAGAAGACGTGGATCATGCATGTCTAGTGGTGTGCCAGATATTTGCCATACTCCACTGGAAAGAGGTTCAAGATACCAAATCATAGTTAGACTTTAATTCCATGAAAACTGAAACAAACTTTTACTTTCCTCTTTACATTGTGACCAAATGAAGTTGGGAACATATATGTGCACTTTTAAGAATCAAATTATTACCCTATATCAATGGTAGTTTCATCAGGCTGAGGACGTGGTATGGCAGTATAACCAGGCTCATATTGCTGCAGAACAAAGTAAACAATGTCAAAGATAGAGATTAAAACACCGGCATCACAAATCATATCTTCATGTGAGCTTGGCAATTTCATTTTTCTAAATCATACACATCCAAAGGCAGTGAGATGGGGTATGTGAGTTCATAATAGGTGAAAACATCCCTAGTGTAATGTATCACATGAAATTGAACTATCACATTGAGGTTGTCATGATTGATGAGTAAAAAACAATCCACAACTGTTCCAACAAATATATTTCATGGTTGGGATATATCAACATTGACATAAGAGAGAATACGTAAACAAACAGCATTGATTGACTTTTTGCTAGATTAATGGGGAAAATATCATCAAGTAGTAAAGGTAAAATCACATACCTTGTGACAAATCTCACAAGTAATATCTCCCTTCTCATTGCACCAGTGTTGAACACATTTCCTATGAGCATACTGCAAAGTAATAATAGATCTCAGTAAAATAGTAAACAAGTCACTTGAACAAATGAATACCCAAGAGAAAAGAGAAAAGAAGAGGAGAGGGAGGATAAAGATGGTCATACATAAGAAGGGCCAAAAGGATAACCCAAATAAAAAAACATAATCATGAAAGAGAAATTCAAGAAACTTCAGGAGAACTTGCACAAAAAATTATTCAGAGTTCTATATCCCCACCATTAAATAACAAGGTCGTCTTCTGACTATATTCATGCAGTCCCAAATTGCATCAATTCTACGACACCTAGATGCTCACGATAATTCATACATGCATAATGCTTTTATTATCTTTATGGAAATCTGAATATTTTGCCTAACACCTATAAGATGACAGTTTCAGTGGACTCGAAGCACACAGCTTAAACATAGCAACCTACAAACTTAGACAACCCAGAAATAGATAACAACCAACCCAAACGAAACCAAAAGAGCAAGCATCAAAGGAGCATTTTACCTTAAGACTCCCACTGCAAGCACAGGGGCTCTCCAAATTATTTACAGAATCCTCTTCCTGACAAATCCGGCATTCCCCCATCCCTATCAGTGGTGCATTCTCGTCTTCCTCCTCATTGTTAACTGTCACTACCACTTGGTTATCTTCAGCCATTGATGATGAGGAACCCACCACATCCGGCTTCTTTCCATTTAGCCCCACAGCCTCAGGGAGCGGTTGGCTCGGCCCACCCGCCTCAGTCTTCGGTAGCTGGTTCACATTCCCCACCAAAGGTTCAGCCATTTTAACCTTGTCTACACCACCACCGCCTCAAGCAACAAGAACAAGCACAAAAAATCCTGGGTTGAGCAAGTCAACAGAAACCCTTCAAAATCAGAATCCAAATACTGCAATTTTCCAATATATTCACAGAAAAGATACAATCTTTCGGCCTCGGGATTACAATAAGAAAAATTCCCTTTACAATTTAACGAGAAAGCTCTGATCTTTTGACCTGTACATTGACTCAAATCACCCAAAGAAAAGAAATTGAAACCAAAACAAAAGAAACTCATCTCAACACAGGCGTAAAAACCTAATCCCTAACAAAAGAAAAAAATTGAGGATCAAAAGGCGTCAGAAATTCATTGATCACGCTGGCAAATGCAGCGGGATCAGCGAATTCTCTAGCTTAGGGCGCCAAAACAAAAGGTCAATATCTAATCAACAACTCAAAAAATGAATTGGGGGAAACAACAACTAGGAAGAAAAAAGAGAGAGAAAAAGGAAAAAAAGGTACCTGAATGAGGAACAGAAAACTCGATACGGAAACGGGAAAGAAATCGCGAATTTGTTGCGCAACCAAGAAAATCAAATTTCTATAAAAGGGTGTATATATATATATATATTATGGAGTTGTTGATTGCTCACGCGTTTTACTTTGCTTTCGATGACTTTGGCTAATTCAAACTTATCGACAAGAATTACTCTATTGATGTATAAGCCATAAGGTGGATTCTTTACTTCTTTATTATATATAAATTAATTTTTGTTTGGTGTTAAACTGTACTATTTCGTTTGTACATACTTAGAAAAATGAGTCATTGCGCTGATTTGGTGAAAGAGTTTGTTTTTATTAATGAGGATGGTGATATAAAGTTTTGTTCGTATTTTGGACTTAAAAAATTATTGGGGGGAATGGGTTTTATTATTATTAATTATTTTTTATTATTACTATTAATATTAGTATTATTTATTGTTTGCAACGGTCTGATATGAATGTGAAATGGACAAAACGTAGCGCAGACGATGCAATACAATTTGAAGTTTGTTCGAATTTTACTTTTTTTCTAGATGAATATTAATGGATTCCATATATTGGTGTGTTGTCCAAGAAAAGTTAACACCAAGTCACCGGCGGCGATTGAATCTACTTTTGTCTGTATACTCTATTATTACATTTTCAGACAGAAATTACTCCTATAGTTCTAGTACCTTCTGTTTTGGTTTTATAACCAAGTTTGGGAAAACAATTTTAATTTTCAAAGAACGAATCACGGTAATATTTATTTTTCCTATGAGAACTACATACATAAATGATTAGATACTTTTGTGATTAAATGTTTTTCAATTCTTCAAAGATTAAAATATATACAAGAAAATTAAGTACAAAAGGAGTATGTTGCTTTGGGTGTTTTGAATAGTTTTCCTTTATACAATCGAGATTTGAGTTTCGTAGTATTAGTCAAATCAAATGCATAGCTTATATTAATCTAATGAAAATTAATATAATAATTATATACTGTATTTGACATAAGACTATTATAGACAGAGGATTGTAGAGATTCATATAAATACTGGGAAATATTAAATACTAGCAATTTGAGATGATATATAAATTACTACTCATTATACATTGTGGAACAAGCAATGCATCCATTCACTGTGTACAAAAACAAACCCTAAATAGTGATAAGATTAATAGTTAAAATGATGCTACACATCAGAGCAGAGCTCACATTTGTGCAATCAATCACTGGATTATGTAAACAGAATCCTACACTAAATCTTCTTCTATACCAATGGACATACAAGAACTGTACTCACCCGAAAACACGGCCATGCGCCCCGGCTAAACCCCTCGGTCCTTAACTTGCTCGACAATCGGCCAGATCCCTCTATTCTTGGCCGAGATTTGGATGGGAACTGAGATTGAGGAAGTGCAGCAGCAACAAACTTCTTCTTCACATGCAGTCTAGATAGATCACTGAGGCACTTGGTCGTCGTTGTCTGAGTAAATTCAGGGACGTACATTTGTAACTCCGCTACTTTTATGAGTATCGACTGATGCGCGTGGTTATGTATTTACCTTTTTCCATATCATAGATCGTCTTCAGATAAGGCTTCCGTCTCCTCACCACGAACCATGACACAAGCATCACCATTAGGAAGATTCCGAAGAGAAGAGGTAGGGGTGAAGATTCACCTCCTATAACCGGGGCCAGCCAATCTGCATTATCTGTGTCTAACTCGGCTGCACTCTGCAGGATGAAGGCTCCCAGCGCCCAGTCGAGTGGGATACTGTCAACCTGGCTCGCATATTTAATCCTGCTCCAAGATCATTCAGAAACAGTGGAATATGATGTTATGAATTAGCAGGAAGCAAATATTAGGTCCCTCAACTCCCTAAGATCGATGATTGAAAAATGTACCTTCGATCATCTAAAGCAATTCCTAGACTATCATGAAGCATGGCGACAATATATGCCGAAGAGAAGCAATAGTGTTTAAGGTCCTCTGCATTGAGAAATGAGTATTTCTTTGTCAGCTTTGACCAGTCATCTTTGCAGAATTCTTCCCCGGCAGCCATCAAACCAGACAAAAATGATCTTTGCCTCAACCTAAAGAACTATTTGATGGAAGAGAAGAGAAAAACTTTAGGAAAAAAACAACAAGTATTGAAAAAGAACAGAATTACTCGAACATTGAACGACACCTTTGAAGTGTGAAAGAAATTTTCTGTTGCCAGAAACTTCCCCTGCAGCTTTGGAATAAATGTTGATCCAATGTAGCAAGTGTGATAAGAGCATTTGTCTGTATATGACATAAAAGAGTCAGTTAAACATATCCTGTAAAAAGATCTTTAAGAAGCATGTAAAGTCATCAGATAAAGTACCTTTCCCTCTCTGCAGCAGCTTCAAAGAAGCAGATCGGCACTCGGAGAAATTACCACTGGGAGACAAAGTGGACATGTATCTCCTTTTTTCGACCAAAGAAATAGGAGAGAGCCTCCGTGCCTCCTTTTCATAGGCATATCCTCTAGGAGTACAAGGATCCATTGGTTTCTTTATGTAAAGAGATTCGGCAGCTGCAGTACAAACAAATTTACAAACTTCAAACAAAGGTTATGTGCCCGGTGTAGAAATTATGAGCAACCAATCTAGCTGAGATGACTAGACAGCATAATTCAGCTAGTTCTCACATGAAGGTTCCAGACCCTAACTACTCTAAATGAAGATTGAACTTAAAAGAATTCATCTAAAGAGTGAACACGGTATAGTATAATATAGTTTTCCCATAGCATTTCCACTCCAAATTCCAAATAATTCACCACAGAAAAAGATGAGATAGGTATAGGGGGGAATTGGGGAAGCTCTATAAAGATAACCAGACAATAAAAGAATCCTTCAGCTTGACGTACGCAATTCGTGGTGTCCTGATAGAAGAGATTCTTTCAACGACTCGAAGGCAACATTCTGCAAAAATATAGTAATCAAAAATACTTGGAAGAGGCAGCAGTCTTCACAGCTAATAGCATAATGACATCACGATCAACAGTCATATGTTTTCTGTATGCAGTGAAGAAGCCAGAATACCATAAATCTATTTACAACAGTATACATGTATATTCCTAAGTTGCAAAATCTATTAAATGACACCATTATTACACAAGCAAAAGGAAAGATTATTTCAGAAATTTGGAAGAGACTGTAGTCTTATAAAAGTGGCAATCCATATTTTGAGAAATCCACTAAAACATATGAAACTCATCCACAGGAAGGATGCTTTAACACTGATACTATGTCATGTACCTGGCCATAGTGAAGTAAGCTGTGACTGTATAGGTTGTAAGTGAAATTCCCAAATTTAACTTGCCGGGAGAACTCAGGGGGCATAGGCTCATTTGAGACAAATGTGACCTGTAAAAATTCAGAATTTAAATAAAAACCAATGAAATGAAAAATAGGAAAACAAAAATGTCATTATATAGCTAAAGACACATCATGGACTAATGGAGTAACAAATTTGCAGCTTCATTTTCAGAAAGGTAAAAAATACTCCCACAAAACATTGATATTATTGTTTCCAACTGTGATATGATTTGCAGCAAAAAACACTAACAATAACCATATCAATAAACAGAATAGAACCTGAGCTGAAGCACCACCAAGTTCAATGATACCAGTTGTATGTGTTGGTTCTTTTCCAAGAGTTCCAAGAGCATAGTTAGCCACAACCCAAGCATACAAGCCTTCATCAGACCCTAAAACAATTCAGAAATCACCATTGAAATCATCAAAAAAATGTGAAACACATAAAAAAACACTAAAAAGAGTAGATAATACAAATCGCTGCACATTCGGATTGATATAAAAACTACTCCGAATCAAGGGAGTCTAAAAGTGGAGTAGCAATTAAGGAACTATAGGCTCGAGAATGTACAGAGTCAACTAATTGGTCATGAAGAAGCCCGGCTAATATCTAAATTTCCCCAATCAAGCCGTCAATACTAGAAATATGATAGACATATAAGCTCAAAGCTCAATTTTTTCCACACAAACTGCACAAGACAATAAACATTGGCAACAACGCTACTTTACTAACTCCCCTCGAAAGTTTTCTTCAATTTCAACTTAATCAGCAAGAAGCTTACTTCCAAAGAATTGCATTAGAAAGAACAAGAAAAACTTACCATATCCCACATAGATATCAACAAAGCAAGAGACAACAAGAACAATAATGATTCAAAACGTGAAGACATCAAAGTTGACTGTACCAGTGATAACACTAGCCCAATCATCACGAAACCTAAATCCAGATGCCCCCAAAGTCCTCCTACAAGCATCCAAGATCCTCTCTTGACCTTCTTTCTCCAACAACCTCAAACCAGCGGTCGCCATTAGCCGGATCTCGGTGTCGCCCCTACGCTCTCTCGGCACATTTCTCTTTGCGAATTCCACCAATTGTGCCACGGCGGCGCCCGCCCCCTGCGGATCCTCCGCGTAAGCCGAGAGGCCCGGATTCACCCTCATCGACGCCCGCCCCTTGTCGGAGAAATCCAGGGCCAAATTCCCATTGACAACGTCGTACTTGAACACATGAATCCTGGTCCCCGTGCTCCCTCCGTCGATCACGATGCCGTATTTCTTGTTTTCGTCAATTCTGTTCCCATAGAGCAGAGCGTAGCAAAATAGCAAAATCGCAATCGAGATAGCGATGTAGAGACAGAATTTTGAAATTGGATTTGGCTGCTTGTTGTTGGGGGGTCGGAATCCGGGCCGGGCCGTGCGGAATTGGAATTTGATCGGATCCATATCTTTGTTATCTTCTTCGGGACTAGGGCTTACTGTGCGGGCATTCAATCGGCGCATCAAAGAATTGAATTTTGTGAACCATAGGAATGTGTTAACGATGAACAGAAACAAAATTCCTATGATTCACAGATGAAATTTCTAGTTTTTTTGTGGGAAAAAGATTGAGTTTTGAGAGGGGCCTTCAAAATGAAATTTTGCAGCCCTCTCTCCCTCCTGGTGATTCTGAAACTGCTTTTCTTTTTCCTGTTTCTGTTTAAATGCGAGGAAATTTCCTCTTAAATATTTTTCAATATAAAATTTGTAGTCCGTACCAAGGAATTCGCCTCCAAGTATATACTCAAACGAATTTCTATATTTTGGTATCCATTTGCTATTGGTGAATTTCTTCATAATTTATACTCTCTCACGTCCCATTAAAAATGAAACGTTTTCCTTTTTAGTTTGTCCCATTAAAAATGAAACGTTTCCTAAAATAGAAGAACTCTATCTCTATATTTTCATCTCTCTTACTTTACTCTCTCTTCTTTAGCTCACAAAACAACACTGCATAAAATCTCGTGTCAATTTCCAAATGTTTCATTTTAAGTGTGACGGAGAGAGTATATCGTACTATAATACTCCCTCCGTCCCATTGAAGATGACCCACTTTCCTTTTTAGTTTGTCCCAACTAAGATGACCCATTACTTAAAATAGAAACACTTTTATCTCTACTTTATTTCCTCTCTCTTACTTTATTCTCTCTTCTCAACATACGAAATAAATTTGCATAAAATTTTGTACCAGTAAAAAAGGATCATCTTCCATGGGACGGATGAAGTATATCACTAGATTTTAGAGATTAATACTATCTCCAAAGATTTGAACCTGAAATTCGACTAATATATACTCGTAACACTGTCACTATTCTTAAAAAAAAATGACACTGTTAATTATCACCATTGCATGTCAATAGCTCCATGACTCCATCATACTAGTGTTAATTATTTAGACTTTGTCGTACAGTATAAAATAGTTATGAATTGATAATACTACTATAAATATTTTACTGTAACACATTATTCATACTCAACTGTTTATTTACTAGAATTTTAGCAATTTCTGCTTACATACATCCAATAAATGATTAGGCCATGAGGTCAAGCTAAGAAAGGTGAAGAGCTGGTATGTTGTTCAGAACTAACGATGGTTAGTGAAAGCGTGTTCTTAAAAATAATGAAAAAAACCCTCGGTCCAGGAAATCCGCTGGACACTGGGTCCAGGAACTCAGAGAACCTCGAGCTACCTGTCGTCGGGCACACAATCACTTCCTTAACTCCCTCTTCAAAAACCCTCAACCCGCTTAGCTAGAAAAACTAGTACGTGGAAGTAGGGATCGAATCCACAGAGATGAATGCGCAAGTAAACATGTTCAAAGACTCGGGAACTATTTTTTGTTGGCTGCTGCCACGCATTTTTAGGGTTGAGCTTTAATTCCTAAACTTGGTAATTGAAATATGTTACTCTAACAGCTAGATTTAGGCAGAGACTTAAAAAACATGCATATTAACCGAAAGAGAGCGAGACAATTGCTAGATCAGACAGTTTACTAAATTAACTGAGACCTAGGAAAACAACTGAATGTGGGGACCATTTCCTGAAAAGGTAGAGTACGATTGAAAAGCTGCAAAATAACTAACTAAATGTCCAACTAACAGCGACATCATCTTCTTCAACATTTATCAGGAAACAACCAGTTAAAAAGCAGAGCAAAAACGTAAATCGAAACGAAGCAGACGGAATTTAAAGCAGTAAAACGAAGAACAGTTAAAGCTAAGGCAGATCTACGGCTACTAGACGAGGTAAAACGAGAATGCAGAATTTAAACAACTAAATGAAACTCAAACAAGCAGATCCAGCCACGGGACGCTTTATCCACTCCGGATCCAAGCCATCCACAACAACCAAACGTCATTTCCACCTCAGATTCTCACTGATCAACGCAGATTTCACCGATCAACAACAGATTTCTCACAAACCAGCTTCAAACTCAGATCAACCAACAAAGATCAGCAAATCAAACCCAAAACAACACAATAAGATAAACGAAACAAAAGCAAACATATCCATTGCAAAATACGAAATATCCAACGATAGAAACAACACAAAAGCCGAGCCTCGAACAGCGAAGACTCGGCGAGTACCAAAAGTAGACAGAAAATAAAAGATAATTGTTTCTTCGCCTCCGTAGAGACGGTGTTGCACCCAAACTTCCTATGAAACGAGAACCCCCAGAAACTTTCCCCCAAATGAGTGTGTAGAAAAATAGAGAACTAAGCTAGGAGCTGGAAAAGGTGATCTCTATCTGCTGGTTGCATGCTCCTTTTGTAGTGGATAGAGCTTCTAGACTGTTCTTGTGATTCCTATTTTGCCCTCCAATCGATGCTCCTCAGTCTAGTGGCTCTTCATCCTTCTGCTTAATTTTCCTTGCCAGCTTCCTTCACCAGGTGATCTCTATCTTCTTCCTGGGGCTGGCATTTTCTCTACACACCTGGCTCAAAAAGGTTTGTTAGACCCAGGAAATCACAGAATTTATCCTATAACCAATGCATGAAATTAGCCTTATCAAACTACTCACACTTAAACCATACATGTCCTCAAGTATAAAGACAAGAAAAAGAGAAATAAGGCGAATTTCGATGCATGGTTATTCCCTGACCAAAGTAAACTCCTAGATCTAGACACTAACACGAAAGGAAAAGAAACAAAGACACTAACACTTAAAAAATAAAACACATAGGCATAAATTAGTTTAGATTTTTGGGCAGTTGTCCCCACAAGTTTAGGGTCAATCCAATAGTCTACACTCTCCAAATCCTCCCCTTCCCTTCTTCCACCTAGTCGGTTTGTCAGCTCGTCCAGATAGCCATTAGCTTGCTAATTATTGGATTCGCTCGATCACTCATTCCTCACCAGGGATGTTAGGATCTATCGCTCATAGTTAGTTCCTGCTACTGATGCTTCGGGTTATGAGAATTTCTCCTTCTATCCTCCTTCCTAATGATTTTCCCTGGACTTCGTCCAGCTTATACCTCCTCTTTTCTGGACTTTGTCCAGCTTATTCTCCTCCCCTGGACTTTGTCCAGCTTATACCTCCTGGTTTGAATTTTTTTTCTTTTTTCCTTCTTTCTAAATACCTCCTTTCTAAATTCTTCTCCCTAAGCATCAGGTAGCAACCCCTTTTATTATGTCAGCACTCAATGTTTAACGCTTATAACTCACATAAATAGTGGGGCTTCATAATTAGGTCGGCTAAGGCACCTTCTATCGTTCTTGCTTCCTCCAAACCGATTTTAGCTTATTAAGGAAAGAGGCCTCAAAGTTGTAGTGCATCCTATATTCAATTACTCTCCCTAAGGGAATCTTGCCTTATTATCTTTGTTAATTCATGCTTAAACACATAACCTAAGAAGAAAACTAGAAACTCCTAGACCTAAGAACTCCATCACATGCTGAGCACATACTGCACTAACTCTCCCACCCCCTCCCACTTCACTCCAGCTTGTTCCCAAGCTATCCTAGTGAAGGGGGGAAATGAGGGAGTTGGTGCACACAATCAAAATAAAGCACATAAAACTTCTCACACTTAGACCGAACAGCGGGCTAAGTGGGAGAGAAAAGACACAGACATAAAACAGAAAACAAACATGCTGAATATATACTCAAACTTCTCACACTTAGACCAAGAATTGGGCTAAGTGGGAGATGAACACCTAATCACAAGAAAACATGCTTACAAAACACATAAACTTCTCACACTTAGAACAAAGATTGGGCTAAGTGGGAGAACACACTAGAAACAGTTAAACATGCTCAACACACATAACATGGACAAAAAAAAAAAAACAGAAACTAAAATGAAATGACTGTAATGTAAAGTTTACTTGGTCATTTGGGGGGAAATTCAATTCTGAGTCCGGCTCCCTTGGGAGCCAGACTTTGGTGGAACGTTGGGGCGGTTCACTTTCACTTTCTTCTTTGCCGGAGATGCCGGCGCTTCTTCTGCAGTAATCACGGGGGGTCTAGATAGGGGTTTCTTCACAGGGACAGACGTCAAGGCCGGGGACACATGCGGGGCTACCGAAGGCTTGGGGGGTGGTGGAAGCTGCTGCTAGGAGGAACTGCCGGGGCCGGGTTGCCGCTTCACTTTGAGTTGGGGAAAAACCTCTCCCAACCATACTGCCATTTTCTGCATTAGCTTGACCGCCTCGGTCATTCGCTCATTCTGGGCAGATGAGTGTCCAGCCAGGGTGTTCAAACTCCCCTTGATCTCTTGCAGCGTCTTCTTGACTTCACCAATATCTCCTCTCACCACAGCCATCTCCTTCCGCAGCTCTGCCACGTCCGCATTCACCACATCTTCCACCAGCTCCGGTTCACGCTTCACCTTGTCCACGTTGGCACCTATGTTGTAGAAGCATAACTCCGTCCCCTCCATGTGCAAGAGCCCTTTGTTGAAGAAGTACTCCATGCTGAACAGCTCCGGGGCCTCACACATTGTAACACTCGGCTCTGCCTTCCCATACTTCAGGACGAAGTTGCGCTCTATGTAAGCGCCTAGAAGGTGGCAGGTGTACATGTGACGAGAGGGGTTGGCAGTCATTTGGTGGCATGCCTGGGCTAACCAATATCCAAGATGAACCCTGATGCGTTTAGACATGCACCAAGTGAAGTATAGCTCGGTGGTGGTGATGCTGGAGCTGGCCGTGCCCATCAGATTGTACCCGATGAATTCCTGGGCGAAATAGAGGAGATGGTCGGTGAGGTGGATCCCTTTTGATATGCTGGTCTTGAAAATTCCGCTCCTGGCGTGTGTTAAGTACTCCCAAGCAGTTTGTGGTGAGAATCCGGGTGTGTCCTTTGGTGGGCCATATGCTCTGTCGTCCCAAATGCCCTCATCATCCTCGGCGTTGCTAAACAACCCCATCCTCAAAGACCACTCCCTCACACTCATGGTATGCTCGATGGTGAAGAGGCGGAAAGAGATGGAGTTCGCATCCGGATCGGTAGTAGCCTTGAACCTGAAGGTAGAGAAGAATTCGCGGGCCGCTTCAACTGGCACCTCCTGCTCACTGTGGTTCAGGAGCCACTCAAAGCCTATTCCCTTAATGTGGCCAAGGAATTCTTCGTCAGAATCTATCTCCTTCAACGCGTCCGCATCGTACCTTTTCCCTGATTTGGCCAATTTCCCAACTGCGCTTCGATCCTTGTACGTTTGTGTCCTCTTCGAGTCATTGAACTTAGACATAGCTCCTAAGAGCTTCTTCGTAATCCATACTTCTTCTCGCTCGAAGTTTGGGACCTCCTCTTCCTCCTCGGTCTCTTCCTCGGTCTCGCTACTCTCATTAACAGGTCTAGAGGCCTTGGGGAGCGGGCGGGGAGCTTTCCCGACGGAGATGAGTCTCTGAGATTTCCTAGGCCGAGGGACGACAATTGTCTTTCCCTTCCTTTTGCGTTCTTTGGCCACTCGACGCTCTTCCTCGGCGTCTACCTCTTCTTCAGAGTCAGGAGTCTCTCCCTCCTGCATGCTTGTCGCCCCCGGGGCCAGGAATCCTGATCCCTTCGTCTTGTCATCCTCATCCACTTCGTCCAGCAAGCTTCGCCGGACCATCCTCCTTGACGCCCGCGAATCAGCGGGTGCGTCCTCTGGTTCCTCCTCTAGATCTACTACCTCCATCGACCCTTCCTCTTCGGGCCTCTGTCCTTCAACATCAACGGGGACCTCGTCCCCTCCAGATTTCATAGGGATTACTCCCTCAGCACACGTAACTGGGGTCTCCCCCGTAGATTTAACCGGAGTCTCCTCCTCAGATTTGTTAGGGATTTCTCCCTCAGACACAATTGGGGTTTTCCCCTCAACAAGCAAAGTCGGGGTTGCCCCCTCAAGATCAAACGGGTTTCCCCCCTCCACAATCACATTCAGGGTTTCCCCCTCCACATTCTCAGAAACAGGGGTTCCCCCCCTCACATATTCAACCACCGGGGTTTCCCCCTCCACTAATTGTATGGCAGAAGCGTTACCTTCCCTCGCGATTCCCTCCGCCGAGTAATCCACCGCCATCCTGTCAATTTCGTCGGCAAACCCGCTGACGCTTTCCTCCTCGAGTCCGCTGTTTGGGTTCGACCCAATTGCATGCGTCTGATCTAGGGTTTTGGAAACCCCTAGGTTTGAACTCGGTAGTTGCGCCTCTGATTCCTCAGGAATTGCCGGCGGTGGCTGGCGAAACATCGAGAAACGGGAGAACAATTTCTCGGCCTCCTCTTTACTTCCGAACTTCTCTTCTAGTTTCTTCAAAAATGCCTCCTCATTGGGACTCTTGACGGTAGAGGAACCTTGCACAGGAGTCGGGTTCCATTCTGAACGAATGTCGAGCGCCGAAAAAGTCAGTTGGAACGGCGGTTGTCCGGACGACTCGCCTGACGGTGGTCCGGTGGCTGGGTCTCCCTTCTTCACGGTGGTTCCTTGTACTTTCTTCATAGTTACCTGCAACTGCACAATTTCTGGGGTAGGTTTGGTTAGGGTTTGAAAACGATTTTGGGGAAAATTATTTAGAGAGAGAAATATAAGAGTAGAGAGAGAATGGACGATTGATTCTGATTGAGAATCAAATATCTCCAGCCTTTTCAGAGTAGCAGTCGAACGGTTGCCATATGATGCAAGCAACCGTACGTTCCTCGAAAAGCAGAATTCAAATTTAAAAAGGCAACCGCCTTTTCTCCTCTCTGCAAGGCTCTTCCTCCCCCTAGCAGTTCAAAAATAAAGGAAATGAAACACCAAATTCCTGGGTCGGAGATCTCGAGTGACAAAGCAATGTCCCCAAGGATTTTGGTGCTTCGAAAATATTTTTTGGAAATTAATTTTTTTTTAATTTGTTTGAATTTTCTTGTTTTTTTTTTCTTTTTAAGAAAGCAACTAAACTATTTACATAGCAAATGAGTATCCTCAAGATTTCCTAGGTCAGTGCAAAAATAAATTTTGTTTCCCACTTTACCTGACCTAGGAATTCATTAAGGACATTCATTTGCCCGACCATCCTAAGAAACAATAGCAGATGCATGTAGTGGAGTTTCTTCCACCACATGCATATCTGTATTGTCTCTGTATATCTTCACTCTGTGCCCATTTACCATGAAAGGAACTGAGTTTGGGGCGCTTCCTTAATCTCTACAGCTCCATTTGCTCAAAGGCCAATGATCATGTATGGCCCTTGTTGGAACATATATACTAAAAAGCATTTTTCGAGTTTATTTTTGAATTTGATAAATTGCTTGTATATTGTAAACACTCTTCATTTAATGAGAATAATAAATGTTTTTTTCACACTGTGTATTTTACTTTAATGGGTATTGACCGTATTTAATTATATATTAAATTATATAATTAGAACGCCGGAAAGTAAAATCAGTCTAAGTCTTCTACATTGAAGGTTGGGTCGTGGAACAGGTCATCACAGTAGGTGGCCCAACCGGTACCTTGTAGAAGTAAAACTTTTTCACAACCTAGATAGGCTTTGGCTACCTATCGTGAAAGGTTGCAGTGTCCATCCGAAAAGTCGTCTTTACCTTGAGAATGACTAGTGACACTGGTGTGGTATAGCATTGAATGGATCTATAGTATAGACACGTCTTTGTTGCTATCTACTGTAAGACGATGTCTTGGAGATTTAATATTTCCTAATCTTTGTAATAATATAGGACACACGTTATTTAATCATACGCTGCTTTGACTTATCAATAGGTGCGGGTTTTTCGTAACCCAATATTCCTGATATCTTGGGTAGTAGTAATTAATAACTAGAATGGTGTCAGTTTTATTATTACATTGAATCGTGTGCCCGCGTGGTTTGACTATATCCCCAAGAGGTGTTCGAGAGAAGTTCTATTATTCGGAAACCCGGCCGGTTTGGATTTAATCCAAGAATAAATAGAAAAGGAAAAAGTATATTTTTAATATACATCTCGTACTAGACAAACTCTTGGAAATAAAGATATTGATTAATTTAAAGTCTATAGCAGACTACAAATTAATTAATGGATATAGAAAGTCTTAGACACGGGGAAATAATATATTAAAGAGGTTAACCCGGATTGCTTGTAATCACGGATTGGATGGGCGGTCAATATTTCTTCTATAGTGGCACAAGAAATATTCCATTGGCCTTATATTAAATTATGGGTTATAATTTAATTAGTAAAGAAGGTCCAATTGGGGAGGCCCAATCCAAGCCCCATAGATCCCTAACCTAGCCCATCATAAATTCTATAAATAAGAATGTAAGGAGATGAGACAAATGTTATCACAAACCCTAGCCTCCACACTTGGCTTTCTTGTCTTCTCCTTCAAGATTCTTATAATTTCTAAGAGATTCCTCCCACAAGGAATTTAGATCTATAGAGTTAAGGGTCATAGGTTAGAAGATCTTTGGTCTTGCATTCATATTCAAGCTTCAAGATCTACACGTGGAGAAGTAGCAAGCCACTTCGATTCTTTGGAGAATCATTGTTGTAAGTATTCAATAACATAATTTAATTTAAATTATGTGATTAATTGCGCAATTATATGTTTCTACATGTTTAAGCATGAAATTGAATCGACCCACATAATCACCTAAATAGATTCTTATGTGGATTTATTTGTTTTGCAATTTCCGGTGCGATTATCCCCAACAGCCCTATCCACTTGGATTTCAACTTACCAGGCATTAGCTTCAGTCGGGATTGAAAAAGGAGTACTTTCTGCCCTACGCGAAGTTCCTTGACTCGGAGATTCTTATCATGCCAGAGCTTTGTTCTTTCTTTATATCACATGGCCGAGTCAAATGCTTCCAACCTTAGCTCTTCCAGTTCTTGTAGTTGCAGTTTCCGTTCTTCTTCACAGGTTGATGCCTTCATATTCATCTCTTTCACAGCCCAGTAAGCCCTATGCTCCACTTCCACGGGTAAATGACACATCTTTCCGAACACCAATCTGTACGGTGACATCCCAATTGGCGTTTTGTAAGCAGTCCTATATGCCCAGAGGGCATCGTCAAAGTGCTTACTCCAATCTTTCCTTGTGGTGTTCACCGTCTTTTCCAAAATGTTTTTGATTTATCTGTTTGAAATCTCTACTTGACCATTCGACTTGGGATGATAGGGTGTGGATAACCGATGATGTACACCATACTTTCTCATCAAAGCTTCTATTGTGCGGTTACAAAAATGCGTACCTTGATTCGAGATGATGGCTCTGGGCACCCCATACCTGTTGAAAATATTTGCCTGCAGAAATTTAGCTACCTCCTTTGACTCGCAGGTGGGTGTAGGCTTTGCTTCTATCCATTTGGAGACGTAATCCACCGCAACCAAAATGTATGTGTTCCCATATGAAGATGATGGGAAAGGGCCCATGAAGTCCATGCCCCAAACATCGAAAATTTCACAAACTATAATCGGATTTTGCGGCATCTCATCTCTTCTAGAAATACCCCCGGTCAGTTGACATCTTTCACAGACTTGACAAAACTCGAAAGAGTCTTTGTTCAGAGTTGGTCAATAAAATCCACTGTCCAAAACCTTTCTGGCAGTTTTCCTAGGCCCAAAATGCCCTCCACAGGCTAAGGCATGGCAGTGGTTCAAGACATCCTTCTGTTCCCACTCAGGGATGCATCGTCGGATAACCTGATCTGAGCACATCTTCCAGAGGTAAGGATCATTCTAGAAGTAGTATTTGGCTTCACTCTTCAGCTTCATTCTCTGGGCCCGGGAAATTTCGTGGGACCCTGGTAGTTCTCCAGTGACTAAGTAATTTGTCAGGTCAGCGAACCATGGCTCAGCATTCATCGGACGCTTCCCCCTGTCTGATGTTCCTAGACCTGTTGCTATGAACACTACTTCCCAGTCAATAGACCTAGCAGACTTCCATACACAATAAAGATGTTCCTCGGGGAAGGCATCCGGTATAGCTTCATCCGTATCCCCTTGGAAAATTCGGCTCAGATGATCTGCAACCTTGTTCTCCGTCCCCTTTTTGTCTTTTACCTCCCAATCAAATTCTTGTAGCAACAACACCCATCTAATCAACCTTGGCTTAGATTCCCGCTTGGCCAGGAGGTACTTAATCGCAGCGTGATCAGTGTAGACTGTCACTTTCGACCCTAGCAGATACGGTCGAAATTTCTCGAATGAGTACACCACTGCCAACATCTCTTTCTCTGTGGTATCATAGTTCTTCTGAGCCTGGTTGAGAATCTTCGAGGCATAAAAAATGACATAGCTTTTTCCGTCAATCCTTTGACCTAGGACTGCTCCCACTGCAAAATCACTGGCATCGCACATTACTTCGAAGGGGTAGTTCCAGTCTGGTGCGCGGATTATCGGGGCGGAGACAAGTCTATCCTTCAGCATCTGGAATGCCTTCTTGCATCCTTCATCAAATTCAAATTCCACATCATTGTGCAAGAGATGCGTTAGTGGTTGGACAATTTTTGCAAAATCCCTGATGAACCGCCTATAGAAACCTGCGTGACCCAGGAACCCTCTAACCTCTTTCTGATTTGTAGGGTAGGGTAGTTTCGAGATAACATCCACCTTAGCCTGGTCCACTTGAATCCCTCTCTCGGAGACTATATGACCAAGGACTATTCCTTCTTTTACCATGAAATGACATTTTTCAAAGTTCAGGACTAAATTCTTCTCTTGACACCTTCTCAATACCAGATCCAAATTTGCCAAGCATGCATCGAAGGAATTCTCATACACCGTGAAATCATCCATAAAAATTTCAATGCATACCTCCAACAGGTCTGAGAAGATGCTCATCATACAGCGCTGGAACGTTCCTGGTGCATTGCATAGTCCAAACGGCATTCTTCTATATGCATAAGTACCAAACGGGCAGGTAAAAGTTGTCTTCTCCTGATCTTCTGGATCCACATATATTTGGAAGTATCCACTGTATCCATCTAGGAAGCAAAAATATTGCTTTCCAGCCAACCTCTCCAATATTTGATCAATGAATGGCAAGGGAAAATGATCCTTCTTAGTGGCTTCATTAAGCTTCCTGTAATCAATGCACATCCTCCATCCAGTTACCAATCTAGTAGGCACCAATTCATTCTTATCATTCTCCACAACTTGTATTCCTGATTTCTTTGGTACCATATGAACTGGGCTGACCCATTCGCTGTTTGGAATGGAGTAAATGATCCCTAAGGATAACAACTTCAATACTTCCTTCAGAACTTCTTCCCTCATGTTTGGGTTCATCTTGCGTTGTGGGTCTCTACGCGCCTTCACACCTTCTTCCAGTCGGATGTGGTGCATGTAGAGATCAGGGCTGATTCCCACCAGGTCAAAGAGCGTCCATCCTATGGCTTTCTTGTTCCTCCGGATTACTTCCAATAGATCATTCTCCTGTTCCGCTGTCAAGTGGCTGTTGATTATCACTGGGAATGTTTCATCTTCCCCAAGGTAGGCATACTTCAGTGTCTCGGATAGTTCCTTCAACTCTTTCCTTGGTGTGATGGCTTCCTGGGGCAGGGGGTTTTTCTCCAGACTCTTTGTTGCTATCTCATCCAAATTGGTTCCCTTGTCTGGACCCTTCATCTGAACAGACCCCGTAGACTCGAATGACAGTGGTTGGTGGCAGAATGCCATGATCGCTTCATTGATCTGTTCATCTGTCAGGTTCCGAGTCAAAAGGGTTTCACACCATCCTGCCACCTCATTTTCAACATACTGGCTCAGCTCCGAATTATCAAACTGTGTCTGCATTAATTCAGTCTCAAGATATTCCTGGACCAGGGGGTAAATGACATCAACAGAATGCAAATTCTCAACATCCAAGGGTTTCTTCATGGCTTCATTGGTGTTGAATGTATATTTTCCCCCATGATAATCCAGGCATATTGTTCCATCAAACACATCTATTATAGTCTTAGCGGTGCGTAAGAATGGTCTCCCTAACAGCACTCCGCTAGACTCGGCAGATTCATTAACACTAATTTTTATCACATGAAAATCAGTTGGGTACAGGAAATCATGCACTTTCACTATCACGTTCTCCAACACACCTTCGGGTGAAATGCACGTTCTATCGGCTAACTGAATTACCACTTTAGTATCCACCAGACTTACTCCTATCAACTTCTTATAAATCGAAAGTGGTAACACATTTATCGAAGCCCCTAGATCACACATGGCATGCTCAATTTTTATGTCACCCAGAGAAATAGGCAAAGTGAACATACCTGGGTCTGTGCACTTTGATGGCATCCTCCTTTTCTGTATCACCGCTGACACATTTTCTCCAATTACTATCTTCCCGTCGGGTTTGGTTTTTCCTGCTATGAACTCCTTGATGAATTTACTGAATGTCGGCAACTTCAAAGCTTGTAGGAAGGGCAGGTTGATCTCCAGCTTGCCGAAAATCTCCATGAAGTCTTCGGTGTCGTCCTTCTTCTTTTTGGCTTCCCCTCGGTGAGGGAATGGCTTCGTACGCTTCAACGTCCCTGCCAGACCTGAGACGGATGGCTCACCGACTTCTTTCCTTCCTTCCTCAATTTCCACTTCAGGCTCCGGGTCTAAGAAAAATGGATCGGCCATTCGAGGTAGTGGTTTCTCCAGATCCCCTTTTTGAAGACCGTCTTCCGTCCTGACATTGCTTTCCTCAGGCCCCTCTAGATCGAGGGTCTTGCCTTCCTTGCCCATTGATGGAGGTGTATTTTCATCTTTTCTCATCTCCGGACCCTCATAGCCCCGTCCTGACCTCAAAGTTATCTGACTAATATTTGCCCGGTCAGGTGGTTTTACTGAAGCTGGTATCCTTCCTTCGTGTCCCCTCATTTCATTCAGCGAAGTGGCCAATTGTGACATTTGCTTGGCTAACATATCCATGGCAGACTTATGCTCCTGTTGAGCATCTTGGATTTTGTGTACCACATCGTTGTTTGCCTGCATATTGTTCTGCATGTGTTGTTGTGAGTTGACTAGGTCATGTACCATCTCATCCAGGTTCCTTGGCGGTTTGTAGTTCGACTGGTTTGAACTTGTCACCTGATTGTGGCTCGGTCCGCTCCCCTGATTTGAGCGATAATTACCCTGACCTCCTTGATTGTTGTTGAACTGATTCCCTGACCCTTGATTCCCTTGGTGTGCATGCTGGAAATTCTGATTGTTTCCGGTGGCGTTCCTCTGATGTGGTGGCACATAAGAGTTCCCTTGATTACTCTGGTTCCTGTTGTTCCAGTTGGACTGGTCCCCTTGGTTGCGATAACTCCAGTTGTTTGGTCCTTCCTGGTTTTTCCCTGACCAGTTCGAATTATGTTGGGGTCCATCCTGACCACGGCTAGGCCAGTTCTGCGGGGTCTCTGCTGGACCTGGGTACTGTAGCTGGAGCTGTTGGTTTCCGTCTGCCCATCTAAAACAAGGGTTGTCTCTCCATGGTGCCTCCTTGATCTTCCACTGATTCCAGTTTGTATTCTGATTGCCTTGATTCCAATTCCCTACTGCATTTGCCTGGGCTTGGAACTCTCCATCGGGCGGTGGACCGTAATAGAGCTGGAGTTGATTTTCCTCTGGGCCTGGCGGCTTCTCTTTCTCCTGCGAGGTCAGGGAACTCTTTTTCTCAATCGCACTAAGAAGTGCCTTCTCCAACCGATCTATCCTGTCCCCAACTCCTTCTCCCTCTTGTTCCTTGATTGCGTTTGCCGAACCTCTCCTCATGATACGCGGGTGATCATAGGCCTTCTTTGCGTCGATCAACCTTCCCAAAATTTCTCGTGCTTCACTTGCTTTGTTCTTTGTGAAATTCCCCCCGCTCGAGGAATTCATTAAATCCTTCGACTCGGGATTAGCTCCTTCATAGAACAAGTAAAAAGTCTCAGCCTCCATCATCCTATGGTTGGGACAGGCGTCGAGCAGCCCCTTAAATCGAGACCAGTATTGACTCAAGGACTCATCGTAATCCTGTTTGCATTCCTGAATCTCCTTCTTCAGGGCATTTGTTTTGTTGGACGGGAAAAAATAATCCAGGAATTCCAGCTTGAAATCCTTCCATGTGTTGATCGAGTCTGGTGGGAGCCTCAGCAGCCAAGTGTTAGCCTCCCCCTTTAGGGCAAACGGGACTGCACGCAAACGGTAGTCCTCCTCAGTAGCCTCGTTGGGTCGCTTTTGGATACTGCACAGCTTACTAAACTCGTTTAGGAATTCGTAGGGACATTCATTCCTTCGTCCAGAGAATGTAGGTAAAACACCCAGCACATTTGTCTTGATATCAATAGACCTCTGGCGCCGGTTCGAAACTATGGCATGGGCGGGCTCACCATCCAGATGCGCGGTGAGTGAACCTATCTCCGGATCGGGATCCTCCAAGTGTGCCATATGTACGTCTTCCTCTTCCTCGGTTTCGGAGTGCTCTGTTTCTGTAGACGACTTCGGGTCCTCTCCTCCC
The DNA here is from genome assembly GCF_023119035.1 of Salvia hispanica. Lineage (NCBI taxonomy): Eukaryota > Viridiplantae > Streptophyta > Magnoliopsida > Lamiales > Lamiaceae > Salvia > Salvia hispanica. The sequence continues at coordinate 19,221,936 of NC_062966.1, forward strand.
GACGAGTACCACTCCTTCTCACTTTCTGATTCGAATGGGAATGGATCTACTGTCGTAAACCCTGATCTGGTGGTAATGGTGGATTTCGATTCCTTAACCCGCCACCTGACCTGAGCGTCCTTTGATCCAGACGGGTTGCTCCAGTTCCCAAATCGTGAGCCCTTGCTCATAAACTGTCAAGAAAAACAAATAACAGAAATTAAACTATATACACCAAATCCTCAAACACGTAAACAAATTACGCCATACATCCCCGGCAACGGCGCCATTTGAAGAGCTGGTATGTTGTTCAGAAGCTAATGATGGTTAGTGAAAGCGTGTTCTTAAAAATAATGATGAAAACCCTCGGTCTAGGAAATCCGCTGGACACTGGGTCCAGGAACTCAGAGAACCTCGAGCTACCTGTCGTCGGGCACACAATCACTTCCTTAACTCCCTCTTCAAAAACCCTCAACCCGCTTAGCTAGAAAAACTAGTACGTGGAAGTAGGTATCGAATCCACAGAGATGAATGTGCAAGCAAACATGTTCAAAGACTCGGGAACTATTTTTTGTTGGCTGCTGCCACACATTTTTAGGGTTGAGCTTTAATTCCTAGACTTGGTAATTGAAATATGTTACTCTAACATCTAGATTTAGGCAGAGACTTAAAAAACATGCATATTAACCGAAAGAGAGCGAGACAATTGCTAGATCAAATGGACAGTTTCTAAATTAACCTAGACCTAGGAAAGCAACTGAATGTGGGGACCATTTCCTGAAAAGGTAGAGTACGATTGAAAAGCTGCAAAATAACTAACTAAAGGTCCAACTAACAGCGACATCATCTTCTTCAACATTTATCAGGAAACAACCAGTTAAAAAGCGGAGCAAAAACATAAATCGAAACGAAGCAGACGGAATTTAAAGCAGTAAAACGAAGAACAGTTAAAGTTAAGGCAGATCTACGGCTACTAGACGAGGTAAAACGAGAATGCAGAATTTAAACAACTAAATGAAACTCAAACAAGCAGATCCAGCCACGGGACGCTTTATCCACTCCGGATCCAAGCCATCCACAACAACCAAACGTCATTTCCACCTCAGATTCTCACTGATCAACGTAGATTTCACCGATCAACAACAAATTTCTCACAAACCAGCTTCAAACTCAGATCAACCAACAAAGATCAGCAAATCAAACCCAAAACAACACAATAAGATAAACGAAACAAAAGCAAACATATCCATTGCAAAATATGAAATATCCAACGATAGAAACAACACAAAAGCCGAGCCTCGAACAGCGAAGACTCGGCGAGTACCAAAAGTAGACAGAAAATAAAAGATAATTGTTTCTTCGCCTCCGTAGAGATGGTGTTGCACCCAAACTTCCTATGAAATGAGAACCCCCAGAAACTTTCCCCCAAATGAGTGTGTAGAAAAATAGAGAACTAAGCTAGGAGCTGGAAAAGGTGATCTCTATCTGCTGGTTGCGTGCTCCTTTTATAGTGGATAGAGCTTCTAGAATGTTCTTGTGATTCCTATTTTGCCCTCCAATCGATGCTCCTCGGTCTAGTGGCTCTTCATCCTTCTGCTTAATTTTCCTTGCCAGCTTCCTTCACCAGGTGATCTATATCTTCTTTCTGGGGCTGACATTTTCTCTACACACCTGGCTCAAAAAAGTTTGTTGGTCCCAGAAAATCACAGAATTTATCTTATAACCAATGCATGAAATTAGCCTTATAAGGGTATAAGATTTACTAGTTCAGATAATTGGGCCAAAGCCTAAGACTGGAAGTATTAGAGCTCAAATTATTTTCTGAAGTGGGCCTGTAATATCTATGAATATATATACATAAATGAAAGCACAATGTTCATTTAATCTTTGTTGAATACACACACACTCACATACTATAAACAATTAAACACTTACCTATTAGTATTCATTTCCTTGAGATAAAACTAAAATTGCATTTTTAGTTTTAGTTACTCATTGTAAGTTATAATTTTACACTAAAATATTTCAACAAATGATTCCGTCGCTTACTCTTCAGGCATACAAAGATGTTTGTTGAGATATTTTATATACAATTGTATCGTCACATCGCAGAAAAAAATACATTAGTAAAGACTATTTTTCTATATTTTATTTCAAAGTGTAAATTGGAATTATCTAGATAATTTAAGTTTGAGTTTGGATAAATATGAAAATTGAATAAAATAATTACTTAAGCGAGGGCCATCGGCTATGCCATAACATGCCTCATACTATTATTTTTTGTTTGTAAACAAAATTATATCACCCCTTCAGGGCTTAATTCATATGGGAGATGCATCAATTTGTATGATTCCGGAGTATTTTGCTGGTGTTAGAAGCCTTACAAACATGCCTAGACGTATAATTTTGTGTGCGCACAAAGTGTAATGCACATAGCACTTGTGTTGTTGATGCTCATAGTTATTGTCTTTTAGTTGAGTACGCATTATTATGTATTACTCCTGTTTTCTATGTTTATCAGCCAATAATGTGGATTCAACATTTCAATTTATTAATAAAATAATATTAATCCCTACATAACATCTGTTTAGTTAAAATTGAGATAAAGAATCTCGTAGTGGGATTAGAGAAATGCACTTGATATATAGTGGGATTCTTGATACATGACTTGTCTTACATATTTATGCATCCGTTGATTCCACTCATTTTTAACTTTTAAGGTGTCTATACTAAAAAGGTTGATAAAGAAAATATTCTTAATTCGATGGAGAATTTTTAATGCCATGTAATTTCCAAACTTGTGTTGTGCAATTATGTATCGTTATCAGGATTAGAAATTTAAAGGCAGAAAAAATTCTCACTAAATATTAATCCATCTGTCTTATAAAAATAAGATTATTTTCTTTTTTCGCCCATCCCATAAAGAAAACCCCTTTCCATTTATGAAAAGTTCTCCCAAATTCACAATCCACATACATGAATTTATTTATAACTTATATCATTAGGACCACTATTAAGCACTAATACTAATGTGAGTCTCATTATCCAGTAAGATTATTTTAACTATCATTCTCTCTATTTCTTTTACTTTTCCAATTATACATTAATTCACGTATCGTTCCAAATATCTTTATTTTCTTTGGGGCGGAGTGAGTAACAAAATTTGATTTGAAATTTTAGACTGATTCAACCAGTGTTCATTCAGTTAAAAGAAAGACGAGATTGTTACCCACTTAAAAAATTAGTTTAGATTGCTTAACAAAATATAAGAGTATCAATGCATGTGTTTTATTACCCTCCTATTTTTTGTTAGTTTCATCTTAATAATTATAATATGAATAGTACTAATATATACCAATTTTTATTTTTAAATAAAAAAACACTATATTAATCCACTTCTTATGATAAAAAAATCACTTGTCCACATATGTGGGTATGTTTTCTTATTTATTTTCTTCCCCAGTTTCTTATTATCAAACTCTATGTTGGTAGTCTAGTCATCCCCATTACCTTGTGAACCATGGCTCTTAATTTTATTCCAAAAAGTGAAAGCATATTAATTATATACTTATCTATACGGAAGCACAAAAAAAAGAGTATATTGCATCCACTATGATGCTTACACCACTGAGTTATTATTGCAAAGAAAAACTGAAACAGACATAACTTTAAAGTGACCTAATCTAACTTCAAGAATGCCTGAAAAAACAAAAAGTTTGTAACTATAAACACACAACATTCCGCATGCATGCTAATATATATAAATACATGTTCATCTCCTTCAAAATTGAAGGTAGAACTTCTTACTTGTAATAAAACATGGAGTTGCCTAATATTGATATTTTGGAATCCCAAAACCATCCACCACAAAAAAATGGTGCTTCTTTCATCACAACTTGCTTCAATGGCCTTAATGCTCTAACTGGTAAATATATATACGTATATATTTCTTAGGTTTCAAAATTGATTTTATTTAATTCTTTTCTTGTTTTAGGTATTGGACTGTTATCGATACCATATGCACTATCACAAGGAGGATGGCTTTCTCTCATAACACTTATTGGTATAGCAATGATATGTTTTTACACAGCTTTACTTCTCAAAAAATGCATGGATTCGAATAGTCTCGTCAAAACTTACCCGGACATAGGCGAGCATGCGTTTGGGAAGAAAGGGAGAGCACTAATATCCATCTTCATGTACCTCGAGCTCTTCCTCCTCGCAGTGGAGTTCCTCATCTTGGAAGGTGACAACTTGCACAAGCTCTTCCCTTACACAAACGTTCACGTTTGGGGGAAGACCATCGGGGGAAAGCCAATGTTCATCATCCTCACCGCGCTAGTGATGCTGCCCACGACGTGGCTGAGAGATCTCTCCCTCCTAGCATATGTCTCTGCAGGTGGGATTCTTGCCTCTCTGATTCTTGTTGCTACGGTTTTTTGGATTGGAGCGTTTGAGAATGTGGGATTTCATGAAAAGGGAGCTCTTTGGAGGTATAATGGAATGCCAAGTGCAGTGAGCTTGTACACATTTTGTTACTGTGGTCATGCTGTTTTCCCTACTATTTGCAATTCAATGAAAGACAAAACACAATTTCCTAAGGTATTTACTACTTATATATACACTTAGTATAATTTTAGTGAACCCTAATATTTTTTTTTCCAACTTATTTTTCAGGTATTGTTGGTGTGCTTTGTTTTTAGTAGTGTAAGCTATGGATCAATGGGTATTATGGGGTACCTAATGTATGGAGAAAATTTGATGTCACAAGTAACTTTAAATCTCCCATTACAAAGCATTGGCACAAAAATTGCAATCTACACAACGCTTATCAATCCCATTACGAAATATGCCATCATTATATCTCCAATCGCAACTGCTCTCGAGGAGAAGTTTGTGCAAGATAATAGTTATGGATTAAGCTTGTTAATTCGAACGAGTTTAGTGGTGTGCAGTGTTGTTATTGCGCTAATTGTGCCATTTTTTGGATATGTGATGGCATTTATTGGAGCGTTCCTGAGCGTGAGTGCATCCATATTGTTTCCATGCCTTTGCTATGTGAAGATCAACAAAGCATCTCGAGGATTAAGGTTGGAGCTTATGTTTATTTTGGTCATTCTTATTTTTGGAATTTTTATTGCCGTCACGGGGACTTTTGTTTCCGTTAGAGACATCGTTCAACATGTTGGTATCAAATAATTAATATTGTATAAATGGGTAGAGGATCAAGTATAATTAAACTCTCTCTCTGTAAAGTCTCATGATGTAGCTGTAATAAAATAGTGCACCAATTTATTGTATAAACCTTATGAATATATACATACTCCCAATAATACATGTTTGGGATAATGCATTAATATATCTTGCATAAGAGACACAAATTTCAATTTTAAACCTATATATATTGGGATAATGCATTAATATATCTTGCATAAGAGACACACTTTTTAAACCTATATAGAGAGAGAGAGATTCAAATATTAACTCTCGTATTTTGAGAACGTGAGAACAATTCAGTACTTTGCAAAAATCTACGATAGATATTGATGCATCATTTTAAATATGAATGTAGTTTCTAGGTCGAATCCTTGGAGTGGAAAAAAATTTAATATTTTTTGAATGAATTAAAGTTAATAGTCTTCTTGCATTTTATTTTTATTTCGATCTAAATCTGTACAGTATGATGTTGATTTCGATTTAGTAATAAAGCTTTACGAACACTTTAGGTTCTTTTCTTTGTTTATATGATATTGAATAATGGTTCTTTTACTAGTACAACTTTTCTGATAATAACATTTTTAACATCACCTTGGTTACGAGTGGAGTTTTATACCTAAAAAGGTGAAAATAGGTGAAAATATGTAAATTTTCTACATGTGAGGTGCACGGATATAATAACTTGACTTCTAAATAGAAAAAAAAAATGCATATACATAGTTAATAGTTTCAAAAAAAAAAGTAATACGCTATATCTCAAACTGAAAATATTAATTTAACAATAAAGAATTACTACTAATAAATATAAAACGGACCGTTGACAAATGAACGTTGGGCTATTCACTACAAAGTAAGTTAATAATGGAAATCTCGAATAATATTATTAATTTGATGAAAAATAGAAAGTTACATTAATTGGATTTGAAGGGAAATGGAAATAAATTTGATTGGATTGTCACTTGCCATTGAAATAATAATTGACTAACATCCCATTTAAGTTTTATTTCTAATGTAAATGTTCGTCTCTAAATATTTATTGCTTTCACATTTTCACACTATCAATTATTGTGATTCCGTAATTAAAATTCATATCCACTCCCAATCCAAACAAATATGCCATAAATGATCCTATTTTTATTTCTATTCCATAAATGGTCTCAATCAAATACAAGCAATATAATGTCATTCTAGAGTTCACATTCATAGAATCGTAGTAACACTTAAATTAATTTTCATTGCCGGCATCGACCGTTTTCATTTTCATATCTGCCTATAAAAGTGACAGAATTGTGTCATTCAATTTAACATATCTCAAAATGGAGAAAGCTAGTGTGACTCTTACTATTAAGTTCTTGCTCTTACAATATCTGTTTGCGTTTTCTATAGCTCAAGATTTTGATTTCTTCTACTTCGTTCAGCAGGTAATAATCGTAGCCCAGTTTTTTACATCACAAATTCGTGAATGGTAGACTTTTAAAAAGTAGTAGTAGAATTATAACGTTATGATTTTAATTTAGTGGCCCGGATCGTATTGTGATACGAAAAAAAGTTGTTGCTATCCAACAACGGGAAAGCCCGCGGCTGATTTTGGCATCCATGGACTCTGGCCGAATTACAAAGACGGCACTTACCCTTCAAATTGCGATCCCAACAATTCCTATGATGAGTCCAAGGTAGCTTTCAAATATGATTTTTTTGCTATTCTAAATTCACATTAACATGTACACATTCTCCTTAATCTTTGAATTTAATATGCAGATATCAGATCTAATTAGCCGAATGCAACAAGACTGGGCTACATTAGCTTGTCCCAGCAACAGCGGCTCGACATTCTGGTCGCACGAGTGGGACAAGCACGGCACGTGCTCAGAATCTAATTTGGACCAACACGGCTACTTCAAAGCCGCTCTAAACCTCAAATCTAAGTTTGATCTCCTTCAAATCCTTCAAAGTGCAGGTAATTCTCCTTCCTAGCCTTTTGTTAATAGTGAAACTGAAAAATAATAATCGAATTTTGAAATTAAGTTGCGGTGAGAAAATGTTACGAAACCTAATTATTTGATTATCAGGGATAAATCCGGACGGAGGTTCTTACAGCTTGAGTGACATAAAAAGTGCAATCAACAATGGGATAGGTTACGATCCATGGATCGAGTGCAATTCCGATGCAGATGGAAACAAACAGTTGTACCAGATATATCTATGCGTTGATACTTCAGGCTCTGATTTGATAGCATGTCCTACTTTTCCACATGGAAAATGTGCACCTACCATCCAGTTTCCATCGTTTTGATATCGATGCTTGTTTTACAATTTCAGAATTTGCGTTGTTACTACAATGTAATATCTCATTGACTATTTGATTGCATATGTAATGACTTTCCATTGCCATGAAATGCATTTTTAATTGCAGTGTTTCCTTTTTAATGAATAGGATTGATTCTATACATATTGTTATTTGCCAGTTATTCAAATCACCATATATTAGATGCGCTTGATACCATAATTATTTTTTTCTTCCAATTATTCAAATCTATAAAAGAATGCAAACACAGACACAGTAGGAGAAATTGGTAGCTATATTAGCCGTGCACGGACTCTCTATGTTGTCAGTTTAATACTTTAAATGACGCACCAAATTTGCAATATATTTAAATAATTTTATTCATTCAACCCATGAATTATACGCTGTAATTATGCAAAAGGACAAATAAATGCATTAGAGCTATTAGTAGCCTAAATACTTGGTTCACACACAAGAAACTTGATGTAGCATTTTTATGAATATTAAACTATGGGTTGTGACGATAAATATTTTTGGGCAAATTTGATGCTATATAAATTTTAGATTTTAAAATACTAGGTGTTCGTAGCGGATTGAATCTATTAATTTGTGTATTAAAAGAAGCTTTGTTTTTAATTTGGGTGGGCCAAAAATGAGCACATCGAATTTATGAATTTGAGCCCAAATTGTTATAAAACCAATTGGGCTTTGGCTTAATTAAGAAGTTCCAATTTAGCATTGGTGTCATCTCCACCGTCCGATCAAATTAGAGAAGGCATCTCCATCTCGATTCCAACTCTGTTCTAAGCTCATCAGCTTAAACCCACAGGTTCTACACAGAGAAACCATCTCTTCCTCTTTCTTCCTTCCTGTTTCCTCTTCCGCAAGGTATTCATATATCTTTATATGTATATTTGTATATGCATTTTTCTGATTGATATCGTCGACTTCTTCAATTAATCACAATGCACCTACATGAGTATTTAACCTCTGATTCGATTCCTCGCGTGCAGCGGTGATTGTAAATGACGGGAGGTGCTACGGCTGCTGGTGGGGCGGGGAATGGTGTCAGAATTGTGGTTGCCGGCGACGCAAAGACGGGAAAATCGAGTTTGATTGTCACGGCAGCTGCTGAAAACTTTCCGACTAATGTACCACCGGTGCTGCCGCCTACGAGGCTCCCCGTGGACTTGTACCCGGAACGTGTTCCTGTCACCATTATTGATACTTCGTCCAGGTATTATTGGTGTTTTTTGTTAATGTGTGTGCACTGTTTTCTGATTGGGAGGTGATGGCAATTTAGTAATTGCTATGAAATGAATTATGGTATTCTGGAAGAAGCTTCCAAGTTTGGCGCGGAGCGAATTAGAGTGCGTGTGTTTGTTAATTGTTGATGTGAAGGGAAGGTTGAACTGTGTTTGTTAATCATGGTGGAAAACTTTGCCCTCAATGCATGCATTGACGAATAGCTAAATTTTGAAATTGTTGTGCTTGTTAATTTGTTTTTGATATTTAGCCTCGTAAAGCCACCCATTGAATTAGTGTATCTGGGTCTGTGAACTGTGATTATAAATTTAATATCTACTTCATTGGCTATCTGGCACATTCTGTTCAGCTTATGAAATTGGAATCAAATGTCACTTGCATGGATTTTCTGTTTATGTGTCTTCAACTCATTATTTATGTGCTTATCCTTCTAAGTTCATTTTGATTTTTGATTAATTATTGTTTCTACCCTTTGGAAATGCAGTCCTGAAAATAGGGGCAGGCTTGTTGAAGACCTCACAAGGGCTGATGCTGTTGTCCTTACTTACGCATGTGATAGGCCCGATACTCTTGATAGATTAAGTACTCATTGGCTTCCTGAACTTCGCCGACTAGAGGTGTCCACTATAAACCCTGTGTAAATTGGTTTGAAGTTTCACAACTGATTTCTTGAGCAAGATATATTAATACTGCACTTGTTGTTCTTTTATACTAGTAGTAGTTAGCTTTGACACACTGGAATCCATTTTTCTTGGTAATTGCGTTGAAAATTTTGTTCGATTTTTATCTTTTGCAGGTTAAAGTGCCTGTTATTGTGGTTGGTTGCATGTTAGATAAGAGAGGTGATCAACAACCAGTTAGCCTGGAGCAAGTTATGTCACCTATAATGCAACAGTTTCGGGAGATCGAAACCTGTATTGAGTGCTCTGCTTTGAACCATATTCAGGTTGAGTTTACTTTGTTTCCAATTAAATATGTGAAGTGGTACTAAACCTAAAATTTTTTTAGGTCAGTAAACATATTATTATTGGAATCTGTCAATATCATGGATTTGTTGTAATAATACCAGCATCTTCTTTGTTATGGAAACTTTATAACGTATATGTCTCCGTTCTTGTATATTATAGTTCCATCCATTTTTTCCTTACCGATACTGGAAATAATATCAACTTTAAATGTGTTATTTAGCTGCACACTATGTCATTATGTCAGTGGCTATATATGCCTTAACATATCGAATTTCCTTTGAAGGAATTTTGATCCTTTTTGTTGACATTCTTTGTTCATGATAGTTTCATCTTGCATTCTTTGTCGATACAAGTTTACTAACTGAATGGAGTTTCATCTTGCAGATTCCAGAGGTTTTCTACTATGCTCAAAAGGCTGTACTCCATCCAACTGCACCCCTATTTGATCAGGAGCAACAAGTTTTGAAACCACGTTGTGTGAGGGCATTAAAAAGGATATTTATTCTCTGCGATCACGATAGGGATGGATCACTCAGTGATGCAGAGTTGAATGAGTTTCAGGTTATTTTCTTCAAATTAAATTTCCCCAATGTTGCATGTGCTTTCTGGTGTAGGAACCAGGACATTCCATGTGCCGTGAATAGTGAATAGTTTCTTTGTGATAATGGACAGTCTAATATGTTAAGTAACAAATATGTAGGTCAAGTGTTTCAATGCTCCACTTCAAGCATCAGAAATAGTGGGCGTTAAAAGGGTCGTGCAAGAGAAATTGCGAGAAGGTGTCGATGATCGGGGACTTACATTGTCGGGCTTTCTATTTCTGCATGCTCTTTTCATTGAGAAAGGGCGTCTGGAGACAACATGGACTGTCCTAAGGAAATTCGGGTACAATAATGAGATCAGATTGCGTGATGATCAATTGCCACCTCCAATAAAGAGATATCCCGACCAGGTAACTTTCCTTGTCTAAAAAACTAGTAATAAAGAGATATGCTGAAATAATATTGTTTGGAGGACGTCCTGATGGAGGCCTTAAGGCCATCTCAGCTTTCCTATCAGAACTAGGAGTGTATCGTATGCTACCTTTTGGCTTTTTCATAAAGTTAACGACTCCTTTTTCTTTGAGGTTCTTCTTTCTATTAGGATTGCTTGTACCTTTTTAGAGACAAGGTCTTGTTTTGACATCTCTAACACTTACGTGTTCATTTGTATAGAGCGTGGAGCTAACTACTGAAGCTACAGAGTTTTTGAGAAAGATTTTCCTCACCTATGATGTTGATTGTGTACGTCTCTTCCAGTTGATTTCTTTAGTTCCTTTTGCTTATGTCATCTTCTTCAGTGTGATTATTTCAAGTCACTTAATTCCATTATGCATCTCCCCATATGAGTACTTTTTAGTCTTCTGTTCCATTTTACTGATTGTAATATTTAGTTGATATCATGACTCTCATTTATAAACTGTACTATATAAAGAATTTCATAACATCACGAGACAAATGCTGCCGTCCATCGGATCTCTTAACTGGGCAATCACCCTGGGTTTCTCAATTCTAATAGTAATTGGATATCCAGATTCCAGGCACCTACGATCTCTTACAGTTCACTTATTGAAGATCATATGAAAACCAGAATTCGGAGATTCATTTCTAACTTTAAATGGTACTATTTTCTTAATGAACTGATCATGTGAATACTAGCATCCAGAGATTTGTTTTTGTTTTCTTGCCATGGCTGGTAGCATAAACATGCCAATCATCTCCTGTATTGTGGGATTGTGGGGACCTGTATATCATAGTCACTTGTCACTATTATCAACTCTGGGAAAAAATCTGATGTATTCATGCATCTCGTAGCAGAATAAATAATCTTTCTGTAAATTGTTTTAGAAATAATCTTGTTCATTCATTTTCCACTCAACATTTCAAGCAATTTTAAACATAATGTTACTGAAAATGCTCAATCATGGATCCAACATTTGCTCGTACAGTACCCTAGTCTGAACTTTGAAGCCAGCATTGTTATCTGGACGTGTACTCAGCAGAATTAGTATTACCTATTTATTCTCTTATGTGTACCTTTACTGGCTTTATGTGAAATTCTTTTGTGTAACTGTAAGACCGAGTACCTTTTTCTTTTCCAAAAAATTGGTGATATTCCCAATTACAAGAAACTGTCAATAAAAACCTGTGAAGCAGTTGAATGTTCACTTGATTGATAACATTTTAATTTATATTACTCCACATTATACTACTCTTTTGCCTGCATCAAATGTTGATCTTTTTTCTAATCGATTTCGTATATCTTAAAAGTCTCAAATGCTGAATATTATTTTGTATGTTCTTCAGGATGGAGCCCTTCTATCTCATGAACTCGAAGATTTATTTTCTACAGCACCTGAAAAGTAATCGTTTTTGCTTTAGTTTTTTAGGATGTCTTGTATTTTATTGTCCTTCGGACCAATCTGCATTAAATTTAAGCTTTAAATTATTTCCCGAGTTAAAAGTTTCTCTTTTGTATCTGATTCTTTTGCTAAAGAAGTTGCATTCTTTTTCCCACTTTTTGCTAATGTGGTTTACTCCTTGAAATTTAGTCCTTGGAATGAAGCTCCATACGTAGATGCTGCAGAGAAGACCGCTCTTGGAGGGCTATCCCTTGATGGATTTTTGTCACTGGTAACTGCTGTGTTTTTTTGTTATAGCTGGTCAATTTACCTACGGTTCGTTAGCTATTTACAAACTTGTAGTCACTTCACTTGGTGGCCGGTTACAGTTTTCCCTGCTGTCCCCCCGTGTCTCTAAAACCTTACTGGGTCTTATAACTGAATATCAGTTGTATACATGAATGTATACTGGGAACAAATCTGACCCCAATAGCATCATTAATAACAGGGGGAAAAGGCCCTAATCCATGACAATGAATTATTAAATATGATTAGTTTTGCACTCTCCCAATAATAATGTTAAATGTCACCAAACATGACATACACAGATTTTGTAATAGAAATCAACAAATACTCCCAATTTAAAACTGCCTTGCACATCATGGATATTAATCTCGAACTTTCCATGCCGAATGGGTCGATAACAAAACTATCTAAATTAACCAATGCAGAAAATATAAATTTTCTGGCTGTTTATGGTATTATTGTTTTTCTTATTATTATTTTCTTTTTGCTGTTTGAGGGAATATTAGCATGGAGTTTAAGCAAAATAATTCTATAAATGCTCAATATTAAATGTATTTAGTGATGAACATACATTCCATTTTAAACTTATTATTGTGTCACGGAATATGATTACCAGATACATGAAGTTGTTACCAGATACTATATGAAGTTAGCATCATATAGCTTGACACAAACACAACACGACACAAATTTGTCAACATGATAACAATTTGGATACAATAGATCTAGATGCGAACCCATTATATTTGTGTCAAAGTCGTGCGATGTTATTGTGGTGTGGCAATCTATGATCGTGTTTTGCTTACTAAACATCTTTTGATGTCTAAACTGAGGATTAAATATATTGCAGTGGGCCCTTATGACGCTTTTGGACCCAATTCGTAGTGTTGAGACCCTCATATACATCGGATATGGTAGTGATCCTTCATCTGCTTTTCATGTAACTCGAAGAAGACGGTTAGATCGCAAGAAGCAGCAAACAGAAAGAACTGTTTATCAATGTTTTGTTTTTGGACCAAAAGAAACTGGAAAATCCGCTTTGCTTAATGCTTTTATTGGAAGGTATGTTTCTGGATATGCACAAGATTCTATCTTCAAATGGAATTTGTTTCATGTATTCACATGGATGTTATTCCATTCTCTAAAACTAGCTTATCAAACAGGTTCCCTGAAGAATATGCTCCAACAATTGGCAGCAGATATGCTGTTAATGTTATCAATCAGCCATCAGTAAGTGCTCGCGTTCGATGGCTTGCAAATGTAGACATGCCAAAGCATAACAACGGTGTCACGTAATAATCATAAGTCCACACATATGTATACATCCAAGTATCTGCAAATGCTTGCCTAGTTACAAAATCTGAGCTCTTCCTCACTGACACTTGGTGTTCTTTCTCATTGAAAACAGAACAATCTAAAAATCAGTAAAAAATAGAACAAACTAAAAACATACTCTCTCCGTCCCTTAAAAATAGGCCACATTTTCCATTTTGGGATGTCCCTTAAATATAGACCATTTCTATTTAAGGAAACTTTCTTTCTCTCTAATGAGGAGGGTCTCATTCTCCACTAACGATACTCCAATCACTTTTTCTTTCCATCTCTCTCTTACTTTACCAAGTGTGCATTAAACCCTTGCCGTTTCATATGTTATCTATTTTTTAGGGACGGAGTATTATGTTCAGTGACTTGAGATGAAACTTATACTAAATGTGTGGCCATTGTATGAGATAAGCGAATGTTTCTGAATGCTCCAAATCCAATTTCGTATGGTGGAATATGAGGGTTTTTAATACAGGGACTTAAGAAGACTCTTGTATTGCGAGAAATTCATGAGGAGGGAGTTAAAGAGTTACTAGCAAAGAAGGATGCTCTGGCTGCATGCGATGTGGCAGTGTTTGTTCATGACAGGTAACTGATTTTTTTGAAAATGTTGTTTTAATTTCACCAAGCTTGTAACATGAAAAATCATAGTATACCTATATAACTGAGTTTTTTTTGCTAATTTAGTTCCCGCAAACCTTCTTGGGAGAAAGCAATGGAGATGCTTGTGGATGTAGCAAGTCGAGGGGAAGCCACTGGTTATGAGGTGACATGCCTCATTGTTGCTGCCAAGGATTCTCTTGACCCTGACTTGTCAGTGATCCAGGATTCTACACGGGTACTAATCCTTGAGTGTGTACATTTGAATATTTTTGGTCTCCCCCTGTCCTGTTACAACTTTTTCGGTTCTAACTTGAGTTTTACAGATGAATCAAGATCTTTGTCTCCTAAAAACCCTTCAAGCTTATATCCACTTATGTAGAATCAATTACCTGCTATGTTGAGCAAATCTGATTCAGAGCTCATGAAAATAGAAAGGTTTTACCAATTACCATGGAAAGCTTGCCTATCAGATTTTTTAAACACATTCGTTAGGTTATCTTTTTTTTCTTCACTTCTATTGTTGATATGTGTCTCACATGTCACATGCCATTAAAAGAAACTCTTCCAGCCATCGAATTATGAAACTACTAAAATAAGATCGATAATGTTTGTTCTCACTTATATACTACTACCATTTAAACTATATTCATGGAGTTATACGATTGTATGCTGTACTTCATGGCGTCGTTGTAGATTTTATGTGAGTTCAGGAAGATGACTACACTTGCGAGCTCGATGATGTTATCATTTTTTTGGGGAATTCTAGTATAGTGTCTTTCAGAAGCTGATAGTGTCGTGAATTCAAACAGGTAAGCCAGGACATGGGAATAGAGGCTCCGATCCCTCTCAGCACAAAGCTCGGAGATTTCAGTAACATATTCGATAGGGTTGTGAGGGCTGCAGAGCACCCTCACTTGAGTATTCCCGAGACGTCAGCTGGGAAAAGCCGTAAGCAATACCACAGGCTGCTTAATCGCTCCCTAGTGTTTATATCTGGTGAGTATAAACAGCATTATCTTATGACAAGCTGTAATGCTTGTTCGAAATACATGTCTTGGATGCTTTCTTCAATGTAACAATGGGTTTTTCTATTGGTCGTGCAGTTGGAGCTGCAGTTGCTGTCGTTGGGTTGGGTGTTTATCGGGTTTATTCTGCAAGAAGGAATTCTTCTAGTTAGGAGGGGGATAGCAAGAGTCCCATCTGCAACACTTCATTTTGGTGGCCTTTGGTGGATTTTCTTATCTTTTATTTTTTAATTTAATTATATTTGGATAAGTTAGATGGGGGATTGCGCTGGGAAATATATAACCTCTTTTGCTGAAATTTATGTTGGCATTTTTTCCATTCTTTGATAAAAAACTGTAATGGGGTTACATTTTAAGGTTTGACTAGTTTGAAGAAATGACAATTTCTTCTGGGAATACCAAAAACCCATGATCGCAATAAGACGAACTATGATACTATTGTCCTTTTTTTTATATACACATTATTATAACAGACTGTATCATATTTCTGAGTATAATACATATGTAGGCAGATATGATTCGTACACGCCATCACACAGATAAAATACTCAAATTCTAACAAGTGTCACTTCTCATATAGTATGAAGCAATATTTTAAAGTTCCGTTTTACATAAACAATAAAATAAAATAAAAAGGAGATGATAATTGACTTGAGATGCACTCCATAACGCTGCCCACTTTGGTGGACGACAATATTAAACAGTAGTCATCAAAGGTTCTTTAAATTAAAAATGAAAGCAGTTGAAACACATTAGATTAAATAAAGGAAACGTGTGCATACGTTAAAACGACTGTGTAACTACTATCCCCACGACCAACCGCCTTTGGCCCTTTGCGTTAAGATTATATACCTATTTTGGATATTACCAAACGATTTCAATTGAATTGTTCATTTTGCAGATAAAACTTTTCTTGAATTATGTATATGGGGCTTGATTATGTTCATTTCAAAATTAATTCCACCATCCTTATCATCCCTATTTGGTTGGGTACAGAATGTGACGCAAAATTAGTTTTGACCCATGAATTGTGACGTTCTCTATAACAAATTTTATTTTTATAATATCAGAAAATTATTTGATCTATAAATCTTGCCATTTTCTCCTTAACAAATTAATTTTGTATAATTATATGTAGCCGCAATTTAATTTCGGATAATATTACTAAGATAAGTACGATATAGTAACCAATAATCCATAAAGTACAAACCTGACAGGAATAAAATGAATCTAGAAATTCCACATTTGACTTGAAGCGAAATCTTTTATAAAGAGAGTTATAATGTCTCAACTTTATTCTTCAAATTAAGCTCTCTAGAAGTGAAACTTTAAATATGCAAATACCAAGAAATATTATTCTATACTGAAAATAAAAATTTATTTACTTTGTCTCAATAAATATGATTTATTACTAAAAATAAAAATCTATTTATCTTTACTTTATTATTTTTTTCTTATTTTATTCTCCTCGTCTAACACAAAAAAAAATGCATAAAATTTAGAATCGTCCAAAGAAAGAGTCATCTTTTTTGAAACAAAGAGAGTAGTTTTATTTGAGCTACTGAGAACCACTCTCATTTTGCTCATGTTATCATTATTCGGTGTCTTACTTATGTTTCCAATACCTCAAAATTATATTGACCTTAAAAATTCTAAAATCACTAAAAAAAAAATCAAATTGCAATCTATTCACTCTCTATAAATCGAATAAATGAGTAAATAATGAATCAAACTTAGATTTTTATGTATTTTATAAAATGAATAGTGTCAAAACAATTTTTAGATATTAATCAATATAAAAGTACAAAACAAAATAAATAACTTAAAAATAATCGAGAGTGGTGGTCGCGCTACTTATAGCATATCATTTCTCTACATATTAATAAATCAAACCTTATCTGAAATTTGAATAATTAACTTTATACGCCAAATATTATTCCACGCAGCCAACCAGAGAAAACACAACACATATCACACGCTTTTACTTTTTCCCACGACGACTACAAATCTTGCTCCCTCGCGGTCCGGTTCCTATTTTTTACGGTTCTTTCCTTTTCCGCAATCAAAGTTTGTAGCAGCAGTCAAGCAAGCTGACATAATTAATGCCATTTTAATGATAAGAAGAAGGCAATTAGCCTTTAATTGCATCTTAATTTCAACCAAACCAAGTATTACTAGTCTACCAAAGTAGCAGGCACCAACTTTGAAGTTGAGTTTCAGGCTAAACTAAAATCATCTGCTTCCTTCACTTTCTCGCTCTAAAACGAGGCTGCGTGTTGCGGTAAGGATCGCTTTTGGATTATGTTTTGAGGCAATGTACTGATTTTTCACGTTGTAACGCTTTTGAAGCAGGAATTGTGGCTTTTCTTGTTTTGTATTTTGGTGTGGGGGTGGCATTTAGTGCATTGCATTTAGATCTGTAAAGTTGTCGGTGTTGATTTCCATGTGTTGCTGTGGAGGGATATGGTTTGTGAAATGCTGGTGGTGCTGTTTTAAGTCGATTGGAAGGTTCATTGAGTTGGATTTTTTCGAGTTTTAGTTTTTGGAACTGCCATGCGGGTTTTGGCTATTCGTAGTCATTTTTATGTGATTTCTGTGTGGAGATTATGATTGTAATTAATTGAGGTTTGAAATCGAGATCTGCGTTTGGAGACTGCAGTCAATTTGTGTTTTTGATTTTTTATTAGGATCTGGAAATCTAGGTGCAAGTTGATAACTTTTGTTAGTTTATGTTTCTGACCATTAATTGGTGTGATTCCACTTGATAATAATCTCTGTAACTTTTTTTTTTTTTTTTTCTGAATGCTGGCTTATAAAGTACTCCTAGAACTTCTGCTTTCGTGCGTTGTAGTGAGTTCAGAAGCATTTGCATCAAATGTTTGATGAACTTCTGCTTTCGGGTGTTGTAATGAGTTATGAAGCACTTGCATCTATTGTTTGTGATATTGCCAAAAGTCGAAACTGTTTGTTTGTCACTTTGAGTGCTGCAGATATGCAGTGTTTGGACTTTCTGAATTTGGGTGGAATACCTAAATGAGTTTGTTGAAGGGGCTGAAATTTTACTTCTAACTTACTTTGCCATTCCAGGTACCTTTTTCTATGTAGTTATCCTGGTTCCACGGAGTTCATGGGTATGTAGGCTCACCATTAATGAGCAGAGATGAAGAAATGGTATGGTGGTGTTCTGACAGCATCTTTGTTGATGTTATTTGTTCTTGGATACTATATTATTAGAAATCCTATAAATGAGAACTACTTCACTAGTCCTGTGATTTTCAATGGGACAAATCCTCTGGAGTGGATAAGTGCAGGTAGTCCTCCTGCAATCCCCAATCCAGAGAAAACTTCTCAAGTCTTCTCTGCTGAAGCTATTGTGGCTAATTTATTTTCTCAAAGGAACTTGTCAAAAGAAGAAAAGACTTCTCTTTACACATGGAACCGTTTGAAACCCCTGGTTATGCATGCGGAGGTCTTACCTAATGCTGTTGAAGCTATCAAAGAAGCTGGTGTAGCCTGGAAAAACTTGATTGCTTCAGTTGAAGAAGAAAAGTTGCAGAGTAATGGAAGTTTACCCAAGAGAGGGAAAGAGAAACAGTGTCCTCATTTTCTTAGTAAAATGAATGCCTCGGAACTTGATGATAATGGATTTAAGTTGCGTGTACCTTGTGGCTTGACTCAAGGCTCGTCAATCACATTGATAGGCATTCCTACTGGCCTTCTTGGTAATTTCCGAATAGACCTGACTGGTGAACCTCTCCCAGGCGAGCCAGATCCTCCTGTTATTTTGCACTACAATGTCAGGCTCCATGGTGATAAAATAACTGAGGATCCTGTAATTGTCCAAAACACCTGGACAATTGCACATGACTGGGGTGACGAAGAGCGCTGTCCAATTCCAGATGAGGGAAAAAGTAAAAAAGGTATAAGCCTTTTTTTCCCACAAGCTTGAGTTATAAGTATTAAAGGAATATCTAATATAGATTGATTTCAAATTTATTGAGTTATTATTATATTTCCTTTTTTTGTTTCCAAGTTTGTTCTATTATTCTGATGATGCTTGTCTTCCTGGCTGCTTGTATGTTGTTGATATCAGTGGATGAGCTGGACCAATGCAACGAGCTTTTGGGTCAAGAGAATAACCATACAGTCAAAGCTAACCGGTATACTGATGGATCGATTTCTTTGGTGCATGATGGGAAACCTAGAAAATATTTTCCTTTTAAGCAAAATGATTTATTTGTTGCTACACTGAGAGTTGGTTCAGAAGGAATCCAAATGACAGTGGATGGAAAGCACATAACTTCGTTTGCTTTCCGTGAAGTAATGATTCTCCACCCCCCTTGATCATAAAAATTTCACTAAATTCTTTAAATTACCCGCACTCAATGATTGACACAATTTTACTTCTGTTAAATGTGCAGACGTTGGAACCGTGGCTTGTTAATGAAGTACGGATTTCTGGGGATATAAATTTAATTTCTGTTGTTTCCAGTGGTTTGCCAACATCAGAGGATTTGGAACATATAATAGACTTGGAAGAGCTTAAAGCTATTCCAATACCTTCTCGAAAACAGCTTAATCTCTTTGTTGGGATTTTCTCCACTGCAAATAATTTCAAGCGTAGGATGGCGATAAGAAGATCCTGGATGCAGTATCCCGAAGTACGATCAGGACAGGTTGCTGTCCGTTTCTTTGTTGGACTGGTATGTTATTTTTCTGGATAAAATTCCTTTCTACTCCCCCTTTGCAATGCTAATAGAAATACAACCTGCATTTTGTAGCATAAAAACCAAATGGTGAATGAGGAGCTCTGGAATGAAGCACGCACCTATCAGGACATCCAACTGATGCCTTTTATGGACTACTACAGTTTGATTACGTGGAAGACCATAGCCATCTGCATCTTTGGGGTAAAGATATCTTACCTTCCTCACTCATGGAGTATTCCTTCAGTACCTCATTGCTGTAGTATCTTGGACAGACCGAGGTTGTTTCAGCTAAGTTTATAATGAAGACAGATGACGATGCATTTGTTCGTATAGATGAAATCTCGAACTCTCTAGGGAGCACCAATGTGACTCGTGGTTTGCTCTATGGCCTCATCAATTCAGACTCACAGCCTCATCGGAATCCAGACAGCAAGTGGTACATTAGCCCTGAGGTATTCAACTTTATTTCAGCATCTTGTTTATTCAGCTTTACACGCAAATCAGATGAATAGATTGTGTAGATCATTATCTAAGTAGATGCATTGAACATATCCTTGAAACTGACAAACTTAAAGCCTATTTCTGTACCGCCGCATTATGGAGATAAGGGCGACGATGCAATATAAAATGATACGAAATGAATATCTCATTATATACAACATGTGGAGTTGGTGGCTAGAAGAGAATGGTGAAATATAGTTACACAAAAGATCTTAAGTGTCTTCTGATGGAAGCATATATATTGTGTGTGTCATACTTTTTATTGTTTTCTACATCAGTAGCCATTAAGGTTTGGATTTTACTTGCAAATATTTCTGGGATAATGGTGGGCTTTTTTATCACTTTCTCCCAATATAATTTGTGAAGTTCCACATGGATACCAATCTAACTTGGTTATAACTGACTTCTTTCAAGGAATGGCAAGAGGAAACATATCCACCTTTTGCCAATGGTCCTGGTTATATTGTGTCAAATGATATAGCAAGGACAGTAAGCAAGAAACATCGGAAGGGTCGCCTGAAGGTAAGACCGTAATTATGCAGATCCTCTCTCTGTGTTGTACATTACAATCAGGTTTTGGGTATCACAAACTCAAGAAACTGTTACTGCAGATATTTAAACTAGAAGATGTTGCCATGGGAATCTGGATCTCGGAGATGAAGAAGAACGGGATGGAGGTGACTTACCATAAGGACGAGAGGATCATCAATGACGGTTGCAGGGATGGCTATGTTGTTGCACATTACCAAGGCCCCAGAGAGCTGCTTTGTTTGTGGCAGAAGATTCAAGAGAAAAAACGCCCCGTTTGCTGCGGCGAATAACTGAATGACAACAGGTGTAGATGATATTTGTTCTAGGAGAAGCGATCATATGAGTATAATATGTATAGTCCTATTATTGCTGTCCTTTTTTTGGACAGCAGCGGAGAGATTTGTATCATATGTATATACCGAGGGAGGCGAAATTTATTAGTACTAGTATGTTATTGATCATATTTTTGGCAGAGAAACAGGATTCCTCCATCAATTGCTAATTAATTTAACGTCTAATTTCTCCACATTGGGAGTGATGATTTGGAGAGATTTGATTGAATCTAAACTAAAGAGAACAGATTTTGGAGTTTGCATTTTATCAAGTCGTTAATTTGCGAAGTGAAATTAAAAAAAAACTTGGGCCAGCTGTCCCACTCATTGAGGTGCCTACAAATCAGCGCGGGAAATAGTCACTGCCTTTGGTAATTACCAAAAAAAAAAAAAACACTTCAACCGTTGATGGTCAACCGTGGGAAGACATTCCCTTGTTTTCGGCAAATATTTGATTGACCCCGGAATCTTTTGATAATTACATATAAAGAGCTAAAAGTTCATATGAAAAACGCAAAAGGTTACTCCCTCCGTCGCCATATTTGACCGACACAAGTTTTAAGAAATTGTTTGATTTTATGAAGTAAAGTGGGTAAAAGAGTTGTGAAATGTGAGACCTACTTTTATACATTAGTTTTATAATAAAATATGAGGGACACGAGTTAGTGGAATGTAGAGTCCACTTACCATAAATAGTAAAAGTGAAATGAGATATTTATTGATGGACTGACTAGAAAGGAAAAATGAGACATTTAATAGTGGACTGAGGGAGTAACAATTAAATTTGAAAATACATTGAGATGGCTGAGTTGGAAGGGTTTTAGAATGACATCTCTAGCGAATTAATAAACCATGCGACCAATGACGGACCTAGGCGGGGTTGCCCGACCCCACCGCAGGTCCATGAGTGCTGGCTTGAAGCTCAATAATCGGCGGCCAACTGAGGGCAACTCCGCCTCCCGACCCCACGAAAGGCAGCTTTATTTCTACTTCAAAGAAATGAGGAAGATAGTAACTAAAAATTTAGAGAAAAATAGAAAGGAAAGGAGAGAAATAAGAGAAAATATTGTTGTAAAAATGAAGAAATGAGGAAGATAGTAACTTGAGGAGAAATTCAAATTCAAGAACTGAGCTTGATGAGAAAGAGTTGCAGACACAGGGAAAAGAGAAATGTGGGAGAAGAGAGAAGCCGTTGTTTTGCGTTAGTAACCATGGAATTTCAATACTACTATTCATTTTTTATTTAATTTATGTTATACACTAACTAATTAATATATTTAAGTATAATAACTAGTTTAATTTATATGCAATTGATATAGCTTTAGTAGATTCCGTGTAAATTATTTTAAAAAACTAGTATTAGTTAGTATGGTAAATAGATTAATTTAATTTTTAGTTGTAGTTAAAATCAATAATAATATTTGTAAAATAACATAAACAAAAGCATGATTAGAACAATAAAACAATAAAATAATTACAAAGCATCACAAATTAAAAATAAATTGAAATATTAAGTACTTAAGATATGAATACTCTCATAGAAATCAACTACTACCCTAAATAATACTAAAACAAAAGTAAATTTTAAATTGTAATGCATATATTTTTTATACTAATAATTTAAATTATTTAATTAAATAATAATAATTTAAATACTATGTATATTACTGATACTAATTCTTTATCCGATCCCACGATTACAATTTTCTGGGTCCGTCGTTGCATGCGACCAATGGAAACGTCAAAGGCTTTCAACCATTCCGATTATATGATGACATCTTAGTTATGTTTGAGATCTTCACATGTCTTGATCCGCTCTTCCCCGACCCTCTTTGTCGCTTCTAGTGGTGGATGATTTTTCATTTGGGGTACAACAAATAATTGTACCACTTTGAAGCTTCAAAATCTTATCTAATCAATTTCTTTTTATTTTCTTTAATTTGTTTTCTCAATCATAATTGATTATTTTATATTTATTATTAAAAACATCATAAAAATTTGCATTAGAAGAGAATTGGAAAGATAAAAAGTTATTACTATATATTATGACGAAATGATATGGAACTAAAATACACTAGAATATTTTTGAAAAGCTAAAATGATGAAGATATAAATATATCTTTTAAAAATTTGAGAAACAGAAAGAATAAATATACGTGTGAATTGTATCGGTTTCAAATACATTAAAATATTCTTAAAATGCTTAAATGATTCAGGTATAAAAATTGTTTTTAAAGATTTGAAAAAATAGAGAAAATAAATATATATGTGAATTTTGTAGATTTCAAATGGATTAGAATATTAAAAAAAACAAAAGAATGAAAAGTATAAAAAATACGTAAGATTTAATAAACAAAAGATGTGTGCATTAAATGGGTTTCTTTGGAGTCCATATAAGAATCATTAAAAAAGATAAAAAGATTTAAAAAAAAAAATAACACACATAGGCCGCTTTGAGAGCATCCACAATAGCGGCTAGCCGATTCGCGTCGCTAGCCAGTCGGCTAGTCGAACTATTGAGAATCGGCTAAAAATCGTCGTGGGCTAGCCGATTTGAGGGCGCTGGCCGATGTGCTGGCCGCCATTGTGGCGTGCCGATCGGCCAGCGCCCAATTTTCATTTTTTTAAAATTTTTTTTTTTGAAAACCTATATATACGCAATTTTAGTTTCATTTTCATTTGCACCACTTGTTTTAACGAGTTTTCTCTCTCTCTAAATTTACTGTACAAGAGCAATATCGAGCGATGGACAACAACAACGAGTCCAGTCCGGCGACGAGCGGATCTCAGACTCCCACGGTACCCGTGGGATCTGGATGGGGCCAGATGGGCGGGCGAGATGGGCCCAGGGTTTAACGTCCCTTTGCAACAGTTGATGGGGATGATGACGGGAGTGCAGGGGGGATGCAGGGGGGGAACCCAAGGGGATGCGAGTGGGGGATGCCGGGCGGAATGCAGGCCAGCGGCGGGCAGGCAATGCCCGGGGTGGGGAGGTATGCCCGGATGCGGCAGCAAATGATGGGGATGATGTCGGTATGGCACAGTCTATCGTCCCTTTCTTGATTTTTTGACGGCATCGTCTCACACGTCGGCCGAAGTGGAGACGCAGTCCACCGACGATGACCTTTTGTCATTGCATGAGATGGGGATCGATCTCGGGGAGCCGGACACTCCCGTTCCAGCGGGTCGAGGCCGCGCCAAAGAAGAAGAAGACCAAGGGGAAGGGCAAGGTGGTTGGCGAGTCGTCGCGGCCGGCTATTGACGACACCCCATGCGGAGGAAGTGGACGGAGGATGAGTATGCCGGCGTGGCCAAGGCATGGTTGTCGGTTTGCGACGATCCGCTGGTTGCGAACAACCAGAGGGTCGACAACATGTGGGCGAAGATTAGAGCAGCCTACGGGAGGAACTGCCCGCACGGAAAGGACTACAGCGGGGAGGAGTGTCGGAAGGGGTGGGAACGCATCAGGGCCGCGGTCGGCCGATTTTCGGGGTTGTACGCCAACGCCCTCCGCATGCTGACTAGTGGGCGGGAATGAGGAGGACGCCCGGAGGATAGCGGATAGTCGGTTCCCCTTGTCCGGGAGGAAGTATAAGGAGTTCACCTTTCCGGGAATGCTATGTGTTGCTTCGAAGGACTCGAGAAGTTCCGGGGCGGGGGTGCGGCGGCGCTGGTGGCGAAGAAGCGGAGGAAATTTGAACTATTCCGGCGACTACAGGCGGCAGCAGCGGCGGATCCCATGACCTCCCCCCCGGATGATGAGGAGTTTCCATCCCCTCCAACCTTTACTCGTCGCCCTCGCTCGGTTGGCCAAAAGCGGGCGCAACAGCGCAGCGAGGGAGGATCCCCCCTATCGCCCCAAGAGGTCATCTCGGCACCTCCCCCCCCTCCCCACGCGCGTACACCTTATTCTCGCGTGCAAAAAACGGAGGAACGGATGTACAAGGTCTTCCAAGAGTGGAAGGCCGCAACCGACCCCACGGAGAAGAGGTTTCTCCACTCGATGCTCGAGAACATGCGGGTAGATTTGGATGCCACGAGGGCACTGGTGTGGGGTTCAGACGCGGGCTCGAGATACCCCGGGTGGCGGCGACGACGACGAGGAGTAGAGAGTGGCGGGGCTCGTGTGTGGAAGCCCGTTTTTTTTTTAAAAAAATCATGTATTTTTTTTATCTATGTACCTTTTTTAATGAAATGAATGAATTTTCCGTATATGTCTCGTAAATTAAATTCCGTAATATAGCGTAAATTTAATTCCGTAATGCAAACTACATTTACGGAATTAAATTTACGATTAAATTACGAGAATTAAATGTACGAGACATATACGGAAAAATTCATTAATTCCATTACAAAAAAGTACATTCATTCAAAAAAAAATTACATAATAAAGAAAAAAACTATCGCCCATTACAATCCTTACGTGCCTACAACTCTTCAATTATATCCTTTTGGAGTTCAATATGAGCATCAACTTAGCGCATGTCGGCATGTGCTCTGGAGATCTGCCGGCTTCATCGTGAGGTACCCTCAGCGTCGTGCGTTGGCGGTAACCACGCCGTAGCTGGACCATTTGCATCGAGGATCGTCATTGACCCGATTAGTGCATGTTGCACGCCTTCTTCTTCGGCTTGATCATGTTGTGCATGATAATGGGCGGGCGTACATTATCTCGGAAATGCATCCGACATCCCACAAACGCGGTGGACCCTTAATTGCTTCCCATCGAGACTGGAGCACACCAAATGTGCGCTCCACGTCCTTGATCAGCTACGGCCTCGAGGGTCATCGTGGGATTCTTTCCTCAGAGCTCTCTGGCCGTGTGTGCCCCCTTCCAGGCAGTTGGATAGTTCTTCCACTCCCAATGCATACAATCTCTGCTGCCTAACATTCCAGGGAACCCATGCTGCTCCTCGTGCATCCGCATCAGATACTGACAATCTTGGGAGGTAGGGCTTCGAAGGTACTACTGCTCACCGAAAAATTTGAATCACGCCCCCGACCAAAAAACATCTTCAGACATTCCAGCAGCAGGCCGACTCACCGATGTGGGAGGTACTTATCCCACATGTCTGCCGCGCCTCGTAGGAAAAACCGTCTGATTGTCGCCGTGCACTTTTGAATAGTGGGTGTAGGGTCGGGTCTCGCCACCCGCATAGTTCCTCGGGGCGAAAATACAGATATCGACGTCCATAGCTGCCAACGACACGCATAAACAACTCGCTGCACATTCTAAAACGCCACCGAAACATGTTTGCGTTAAACCGCGGGTCCGGTGCGAAGTAGTCGCCATATAGCCGCTGATGTGCAGCTACGTGATCCCGATCAATCACTGTTTGGCGGTGGACAACGGGTCGAGGGCGAGGTACCGCCTGCTGTTCGACCCTTTGCATGTACCGCTCTAACTCGCGGTTCATGTAGGCCTCCATAGCCTCGTTCATCCGCCGTTCGTACTCCTCAGCATCCCCACCACTCCCTCCACTACCACCACTGCTACCACCCTTGTTACTCATCGCTCGATGTTGCTCTTGTATAGAAATTTAGAAAGAGAGAAAACTCATTAAAACAAGTGGTGCAAATGAAAATGAAATTAAAATCGCGTATATATAGTATTTCAAAAAAATTCAAAAAATAAAAAATAAAAAACGGTGCTGGCCGATCGCTCACCGATCGATAAAATCGGCGTGCGCTCGCCGATTTACCGTTGGCCGGTCCCTATGGTTCGGCTAGCCGACCGGCTAGCGACGCGAATCGGCTAGCCGGTGCGCTAGCCGCCATTGTGGATGCTCTAAGAGCTGATTACCATTGGACCAAGGATGTGAATTGTTATTGGGCATACCTAAATGCATTATGAGGTACATTTTGAGGGTACAGTGGTACCCCTTGTTCCATGTGGCTCCGCCACTGGTCGCGTCCGAAGAATTCCACACAATTTACTTTCATCCTGCTGCCGACTTTACACAATCAGACGTGCGAGTTTCACATATACCATGCAAATTTCAAGTTTTTTGAGAATCTGTTATTTTTTGTAAATTCGCGATAAAAAAAATGAAAAGTACAAGCAAAGATGAATCCGTATTACTATGACACACGTAATTAAGTAGTAAAAGTGAATTTGAAAATAAATATAAAGACTATTAATGAAGTACTATTAAATAAATGGATTAAAATATTAATTAAGTTTAATTAAGACAATTGATGATAGTTGAAGAAATTAAATACAGCCTTCGTTTTGCGTACGTTATGCAGTTTCACTGCCACACCATCAATATTGTGCATTCACCTATAAAGTAAAACTATTAATACCATTAATTAGAATAATAATAATTATTTTTAGTTGAGGCAATTTATTTCTTCTTGTTTTGCGCATACAAAATGGGTTTAAAGTACTATAACTCTTGTTCAAAAATTGCTTGTCATAAAAAAATAAAACTCCATTTTCACAAACATAAAATCAACTCTACTTTCACACATGGAGTCGCTAGAATATGAATTGGAATCCGAAAATAGTGGTGCTTCTTTCATGACAACTTGCTTCAATGGCCTCAGTGCTCTAACAGGTATATATATGTTACACGTATATATTTCAAGATCCAACAAATTCATTTCGTTGATTTCACATTTAATTTTTGAATTCTTTTTTCTCGTTTTAGGGATTGGACTATTATCCATACCATATGCACTCTCTCAAGGAGGATGGCTCTCTTTCGCATCCCTTTTTGTTGAAGCAATAATCTGTTTCTACGCAGCTTTGCTCATGAAAAAGTGTATGGATTGAAGTGTTGGACATTATTTATCATCGTATATTCAAGATCACATAATTGAATATAAATAAAGCAAGATCTTCGAACATCTTGTATTTCACGTAAAACTATAAACATAATAGGATTGAAATATACCTTGGCAATCCATAGCAGAAGCGATTGGAGAAGACGGAGAGGCGGAAGCGATTGGGGAAGACGGAGAGAACTTCCTCGGACTTTCTTTGGTGTAGTAGCGCAGCTCCAACTCCAAGGATTTGTTTCTCTCTCTTTCCCTCGTTTATGTGTTCTCTTAATGTGTGTGATTTGATGGGATCACCACACTTGTATTTATAGGCAGAGAGAGGACAAACCCTAATTATGAAACCTTAAAAGCCCTTTCCATCAAAGAGGCCCAAAATAATTAGTAAATACGTTTCTTATTGACCAAGAATATAATCTTCCGTCTATTAATATTACTAATTGATCACAATCAATTCTAATCAAATCTTAATGATATATATGCACGATTCTTTACTTGATGGCCAAGGGAATGAAGATTCATTCCATAAAAAGATTATGTAATCAATCTTTTCCAATCATTGGCAATCAATCGGCACATATATATATGAACATATATTCTCTTTGGAGAAATATAATATGATTATTTAATTAATTGATATGTGACAATAATTAATTGATAGTCAATTAATTAGGGTAAAATGTGTCTTATACCAAATAATGTATTATACTAAAATCCAATTCTATTTAGGATTCTATCACATGTCACATATGTGAGACACAAAACTTACATTCTCCCACTTGGCGAACATGTGGGACACAAAACTTTCTATTCTCCCACTTGTCACACTTGACAGAGCCACAATAAAATAGACATAATAAACATAAGGCGCGCATAATATTGGACTTTATAAATACTTTCATCATTGGTAAACATAAGTATTATATTAGAGAGACTACTAATGCGGGTCATGGCGGGCGTATATCATTCAATCGATATAGTTCCTTCCATGTACCACATCACCAATATCTACTCGAATATAATCTATAAGTGACACCGCGTCCGTAATTGTCTTATTTCAAGACCTCCTGCATTAATACTAAAAACGTATATATGCATATCAAATAATAAGTATATACAGGAAAAGTGGAAACAACTTTATTGAATTCAAAATATCCATAACTTAAGTGTCTGAACCAACATGGAAACATAAAGGTTAGACGTTTCCATACCCAAGACCCATTATGTTAACTTATTCCATAAATGTCTTAGGCGGTAATGCCAAAGTCAATGGATCAGCAACCATAAGCTGTGTGCTTATATATTACATAGATATTCTTTGTTCCCAAACTCCATCTTTCACGATAAGAAACTTTAATTCCATGTGTTTAGCTCCTTGAATACTTGTCATACTTACAGAAAGATATGGTTGCACTATCATCAAAATATAATTTCAACGGCTTGGATATTGAGGAGACAATACCAAGGCCTGAAATAAAATTTTGCAATCATTAATGCTTCAAAGCAAACCATAAATTTAGCTTTAATGGAAATCCAATAATTTCTAGTTGATCAGATTTCCGTAATGTGAGCATAAAATCTTTTGTTCCCTTTAAGTATCTCATTATTATCTTTGCAGTTCTCCAATGTTCAACACCAGGGTTACTTTGGTAACGGCCTAGCATTCCAGCTGCAAAGTTGATGTCTGGTCTAGTACAGACTTAATCATACATCAAACTTCCCACAATAAATGCATAAGGAATATTTTTCATCTTACGTTCTAATTCAGTTTTTGGACATTGATTCAAACTGAATTTGTCACCTTTATGAATTGGAACAACACTTGGAGAACATGCACTCATGCCGTATCTCTCTAAAAGATTCGATCTATGTAGCTTTTATGAGACAATCCAAGAGTCCACGTGATTGATCACAAGATATTTCTATCCTATGACATAGGATGTCTCACACATCTTTTATGTTGAAATTTTTAGAGAGATAATTTTATTGTCATGTAGTAATCCAATGTCACTATTAGCAAGCAATATATCATCAACATACAAAACCAATAATATGAACTTGCTCCCACTAACCTTGAGGTATATACACCGATCAACAGTGTTTTCTTTAAAACCAAAAGCAGTAATAGTGTCATGGAATTTAAAATACCATTGTCGAGAAGCTTGTTTCAGTCCATAAATTGATGTCTTAAGTTTGCAGACTAAAAATTTCATTCAATTTCTTAATGAAGTCTTCAGGTTGTTTCATGAAGACTTCTTCTTACAAATCGCCATTTAGAAAAGCAGTTTTTCACATCCATTTGATGTAGTTCCAAGTCGAAATGGGCTACAAGTGCCAAAATGATTCTAAGTGAGTCCTTCTTTGATACTTGGGAAAGTCTCTTTATAATTAATGCTATCTTTTTTTAGTATAACCTTTGACAACAAGTCTGGCTTTAAATCGTTAGATTAAACCATTTATGTCGAATTTGGTCTTGAAGACCCAATTACACCCAATACACTTTTGTTTATCGGGTAATTCGACAAGGTCCTAGACTTTAATCCATAGATTTTAACTCTTCTATCATGCACCAATCCATTTATTAGAATTATTACACTTAATAGCTAGTAAATATGAAACTGGATCATTATGTATTCCTATATTACATTCGGATTCTTGGAGATATTAGCCACAGACATCAGAAATACCCAACCTTCATTTTTGTAGAAAAGCCTTAATGGCACTTTTGTAGATGTTTCTTTTTTTTCCACACCCATGTTCAATGACTTTGGCATCATCATTAAGTGGTTGGTCATTCAAATATTATTAGGAAGCCTCAACAATATTTGGCACACTTAATTCTTGAGGAAATGAGGGAAGAAGGTTATACCCTTATTTCATTAATGACCGCATTATGAGTGTTAAAACTCCCATTGATCTCACCATTCTCAAAGAATTATATATTTCCAGTTTCCACAATTCCCATGCTATCATTAGGACAATAAAACCTATACCCTTTGGATTTTTCTGGTAACCCATAAAATAACCAATAATTGTCTAAAATCCATTTTTTCTTTTCTTGCGAAGAGTATACTCTAGTTTCCACTGAACAGCCCCAAACATGAAGGTGCTGCAAACTGGGTTTTCTACCTGTCCAAAGTTCATAATAGAGTCTTTGGTACAACCTTGCTAGAAACCCGGTTTAATGCATAAATAGCGGTTCTAAGAGCATAAATTCACAACGTTATGGGTAAGGTAGAATTATCATACTTCTAACCATTTCCATGAGAGTTCGATTTCGTCTCTCAGCAACATCATTCTGCTGAGACGTACTTGGCATAGCATGAATGCCATGCTTTTCTAAATATTTGGCAAAAGGTCCATGTAATTGACTTATTTTAGTGGTACGACCATAAAATTCACCACATCTATCAGATCGAATAATTTTCACCTTTCTATTTAATTGCCTTTCAACCTCAGTCATAAAATGTTCAACTGTGCCTGAGATTTTTCTTGCAATAAATAAATCCATAACACGAAAAAATCGTCAATAAAGGTGAAAAAATATTTTTCTCCACCAAAAGTCGAGACATCAAAAGGTCCGCAAATATCTGTATGTATAATTTTAAGGAGCTCATTGCTTCTTGTGGCATTTTTAGTAGTGTTTGGTTTGTTTACATTTAATACAATCCACACAAACGGTAATGCTTGTAAAGTCTAAATTCGAATGAATATTATCCTTTATAAGCCTCTTAATTCTTTCACTAGAAACATGATCCAGTTCTTTTATGGCATAAGAATAATAAATTCGAATGAATATTATCCTTTGGATGCTCCTTCGGTTGCAATGTGAGCATGAGATGCACCCATTCCACACTTCTTCATCTTACGCTCCTCCTAGACCAATACGTTTCCCAATTCTTTAAAAGTTCACTAATCTTGTATAGTGAATCAATTTGGAATGGTCCATATTGAGGAGGTAAGGAAATTAGGGTCAATTGGACAAGGAAATCCTCATTCACCTATAATCCTAATTTCAGCTCAGAAGAGATGTTATTTATGTCCATCACATGCTTGTACATAGTCCGAGAACCATTATATTGCATGCTTGTGAGATCCTTCATAAGTTTTCCTGCAATAGCCTTATATGCAGTCGTGAAGCGATCCTCAACATTCAGCAAACTTTCTTTTGCAATATCAGTCGTTGAGAAACTTTATCTGCAACGAACATTCTAATGAAGTGTAAACTTAGTCCTGTTAGATTTTTCCCAAGCATTATGGGCAATCAGCCATCTACTTTGATCATAAGATCATTGGCTTATCATTCAACAGTGTTAGGTCCAAGTCCATTACTCCAAGAGTGAACTTAAGTTTCTCTTTCCATTCAGAGAAGTCAGATCCATTAAGTTGGGGAACGTTTGAGATAAACATACTAGTAGAAAATTATGCTGCAATTATAGGGAAAATTAAGAACATGAGTGCTCACATGAAGCTTTGAATAATAACACGAACATTAATTTGAAAACCCATATCATGAGGCAATTATGAAAACTCCTTTGGGCAGTCTTCATACAATAATAATAATCATGCTTTTAATATACATATCTTAGTTCAATAATTGAGTAATAATAAATTGGCGTTACCTTTGGGTAATCGACACCAATTTAAATTATTAACTCCATTAGTGTTTATTATGTCGCAAAAACTATTTCCTTTGGGAATCTAGACCTTTTATGACAAACAAACTATTTAGATAATGAATAGCCACAACAAACATGATGATTAATTGTATGCATAGATTTTCATATTAACTTGATTATAAACTCTTCCCATTTTACCTCACTTTGGTGATTGCAAAATAAACATAATATAATCAAGAATGCATAGCTATTAATTGCTTAAGCAAATTTTCACTTAATTTGATTATAAAATATTATTTTACCTCACTTTGGTGATTGTAAAATAAACATAATATAATCAAGAACATATAGAGATTAATTGCTTAAACAAATTTTAATATGAGTTTGATTATAGACTCTCCTTATTTTGCCTCACTTTGGTGATTGCAAAATAAACATAATATAATCAAAATACATGTTAAAACGAGAATTGAATTATGTGATCATTCATTCCACCATCTCGGTAGATTCATAATCATAAAACATTTAATTGAAATCTCAATTCATCAATGCATATATTCAAACACAATTTACATAAAAGTATATACACAATCAAAATACCCAAATCAATTCCATATATAAATAGAATCAATATGGAAACAATGTATTTCAAAGAATACAAAATAAACTTTCTTTAATTGATACGGTAATTAACCAGTACAACTCACAAACAAATTATGCGAATACAGTTAAATATTCGGAAGTAACAATTTTCTATAACAACATCCAAACAATAAATAATATTCAGTTTGATAAGTATATGCATAACTAGTCATGTGTACTAAAAATCATGTGTATTCATTAAATACGTAATGAAAATCCAAACTAATTTGAATATATGATTCATTAAAATTTCTCTGCCTAAAGAGGTTCACGAGATCAAAGAAAGCGAGAACCAAAAAATATACACAAACATGATTCTCGATACATCAATAATTTATCAAAATTAAATTCAAAAGAAAATATGGTTTTCTATAATACAAAAATACATGAGTTCTCAACCATGCTCTGATACCACATGTTGGACATTATTTATCATCATATATTCAAGATTACATAATTGAATATAAATAAAGCAAGATCTTCGAACATCGTGTATTTCACGTAAAACCATAAACATAGTAGGATTGAAATATACCTTGGCAATCCATAGCAGAAGCGATTGGAGAAGACGGAAAGGCGGAAGCGATTGGGGAAGACGGAGAGAACTTCCTCGGACTTTCTTTGGTGTAGTAGCGCAGCTCCAACTCCAAGGATTTGTTTTTCTCTCTTTCCCTCGTTTATGTGTTCTCTTAATGTGTGTGATTTGATGGGATCACCACACTTGTATTTATAGGCAGAGAGAGGACAAACCCTAACTATGAAACCTTAAAATCCCTTTCCATCAAAGAGGCCCAAAATAATTAGTAAATACGTTTCTTATTGACCAAGAATATAATCTTCCGTCTATTAATATTACTAATTGATCACAATCAATTCTAATCAAATCTTAATGATATATATGCACGATTCTTTACTTGATGGCCAAGGGAATGAAGATTCATTCCATAAAAAGATTATGTAATCAATCTTTTCCAATCATTGGCAATCAATCGGCACATATATATATGAACATATATTCTCTTTGGAGAAATATAATATGATTATTTAATTAATTGATATGTGACAATAATTAATTGATAGTCAATTAATTAGGGTAAAATGTGTCTTATACCAAATAATGTATTATACTAAAATCCAATTCTATTTAGGATTCTATCACATGTCACATATGTGAGACACAAAACTTACATGAAGCAGTCGGATTAAAACCTACCCCGACATAGGCGAGCATGCATTCGGGAAGAAGGGGAGTGTTCTAATATCTGTCTTCATGTATCTTGAGCTCTTCCTCCTTACACAAGCTCTTCCCTCACACAAACATTCGTGTTTGGGGGAAGACCATCGAAGGGAAGCCGATGTTTATCATTCTTACTGCACTTGTAATGCTGCCAACGACATGGTTGAGAGATCTCTCTATCCTTGCTTATGTCTCTGCAGGTGCAACTATGGCTTTTTTTAAGTATTGTTGCTATGGTTTTTGGTCGAAATTCTATCACTTTGCTTATTTCTTGCTTATTTCTCTGCAGGTGGGGTTTTGGCCTCAATGATTATTATTGCCAATGACGGGCCTAGGTGGGGTCGCGCGACCCCACCGCAGGTCCATGAGTGCTGGCTTGAAGCTCAGTAATCGGCGGCCAACTGAGGGCAACTCCGCCTCCCGACCCCACGAAAGGCAGCTTCATTTCTACTTCAGAGAAATGAGGAAGATAGTAACTAAAAATTTAGAGAAAAATAGAAAGGAAAGGAGAGAAATAAGAGAAAATATTGTTGTAAAAATGAAGAAATGAGGAAGATAGTAACTTGAGGAGAAATTTAAATTCAAGAACTGAGCTTGATGAGAAAGAGTTAGACGCAGGGAAAAGAGAAATGTGGGAGAAGAGAGAAGCTGTTGTTTTGCGTTAGTAACCATGGAATTTCAATACTACTATTCATTTTTTATTTAATTTATGTTATACACTAACTAATTAATATATTTAAGTATAATAACTAGTTTAATTTATATGCAATTGATATAGCTTTAGTAGATTCCGTGTAAATTATTTTAAAAAACTAGTATTAGTTAGTATGGTAAATAGATTAATTTAATTTTTAGTTGTAGTTAAAATCAATAATAATATTTGTAAAATAACATAAACAAAAGCATGATTAGAACAATAAAACAATAAAATAAGTACAAAGCATCACAAATTAAAAATAAATTGAAATATTAAATACTTAGGATATGAATACTCTCATAGAAATCAACTACTACCCTAAATAATACTAAAACAAAAGTAAATTTTAAATTGTAATGCATATATTTTTTATAATAATAATTTAAATATATTTAATTAAATTATAATAATTTAAATACTATATATATTACTGATACTAATTCTTTATCCGATCCCACGATTACAATTTTCTGGGTCCGTCATTGATTATTGCTATGATTGTTTGGATTGGAGCGTTTGAGAATGTTGGATTTCATGAAAAGGGAACTCTTTGGAGGTATAATGTAATGCCAACTGCAGTGAGCTTGTACACATTTTGTTATTGTGGTCATGCTATTTTTCCTACTATTTGCAATTCAATGAGAGACAAAACTAAATTTCCTAAGGTATATATACTCACTTATACCCTTTACTTTTTTTTTTGTAATGAACTTGAATAATTTATTTGCTACACTCTTTTCTTTAGGTATTGGCGGTGTGTTTTGTTTTGAGCACTATAATCTATGGATCAATGGGTGTTGTTGGATACTTAATGTATGGAGAGAATTTAATGTCACAAGTGACTTTAAATCTCCCATTACAAAACATAAGTACCAAAGTTGAAATTTGCATGACGCTTGTCATTCCCATTACAAAACACGCCATCATTATATCTCCCATCGCAACGAACCTTGAAGATAAGTTTGCACGAAATTATAATAGATTACGCTACTTAATCCGTACGAGTGGCTTATAGTGCTATTATTGCGCTAAGTGTACCCTTTTTTGGATACGTGATGGCGTTTATTGGGGGGTTTCTGAGCGTGAGTGCCTCCATATTGTTTCCATGTCTTTGCTATTTGAAGATCAATCGAGTATCTCACAAATTGGGGTTGGAGCTTATACTTATTTTGGTGATTCTTGTTGTTGGAATTTTTGTTGCCATGGCGGGGACTTTTGTTTCGGTTAGGGACATCGTTCTACATCTTTAGGGATGTTATGTATGGGTGAGCTACTCTTGTTAGCTTGTTGTTTCTTTCTATTCCCTTTTGTGTTAGTTGACCGTTGAAATTTTACTATGTTTGTATTGATTTCATTTTAGTAATGCTATGGACACTTTAGGTTATTGTGGTGTACGATTTGCAAACACCGTATGAATTTCAAGTCATTTCTAGAATGTGCTAATTTCAAGCCATTCCTAGAACGTGCTAATTTTAGACACTTTAGGTTATTGTGGTGTACGTTTTGCAAACACCGTGTGAATTTCAAGTCAGTCCTAGAATGTGCTAATTTCAAGTCATTCCTAGAACGTGCTAATTTCGGACACTTTAGGTTTTTGTGGTGTACGTTTTGCAAACACTGTGAATTTCAAGTCAATTCCTAGAGTGTGCTAATTTCAAGCCATTCCTACAACGTGCTAATTTTAAGTCATTCCTCGACGTGCTAATTTCAAGTCATTTTTCCTATTTCAATTTTTTTTTAAATACTACACAATAAAAAAAAATCTATAAAAATACAACCAGCATATATAATATGATGGATCAATATTATGACACACTAACGTGCAAATTTCAAGTTATTATAAGATTATTTTTCTATTTTAGTATTTTATACAAATTGATGTATACAAATTGGACATGTTGACTATGTAGATTCTTTATACTCCCTCCATCCCTAATAATTCGTCATCATTTGATCCGGCAATTTTTAAGAAATGTGATAGAAAGTGGGTTGAAAAAGTTGGTGGCATGTGGGTTCTACTTTTATATATTAGTTTTATAATAAAATTTGGGTGTGAATGAGTTAGTGGAGTGTAGAGTGCACTTCCAAAAAATGGTAAAAATGAAAAATAACAAATTTTTAGTGACGGATGAAAATGGAAATAGGTGACAAATTTTCAGGGACGGAGGGAGTAGTGTTTATATTGATTTTCACAAGTACATATAGAGATTAAGGATTAATATAGGTCTAGTTTTTTGTTATTTTCATATAAAAAATAATTATATAAATATATGCAATTGAGATTTTATTAGAATCTTTATAGAATTACAATTAATTTGATGTATAACACATGTGGTAGATTGTTAGGATATATACAGACAAGATTTAGGCGCTGTTAACATGATTAATATAATTAAGTTTGATATTGACTGTATTGGAAAACAAAACAATATCTCGGACAATCGCAATTGTTATCAACTTAATTTGGTTTACTGGACTGTATTGTTCTGCGTAAATTTGTAAAACTTAAAAGAAATTGATACATACAAAAATTTAAAGTCAACCCTAAATTTCAAAAAAAATTCTTGTATTTAAAAATTTAATTGGTGTCCGTCCGATAATGTTAAGAAGCAAATTCGGCTACAATCATCCAAAATTCTGGTATTACCTTTCACATAAGCTTGGAAAGATTGATGTGACATTGTCATGCCCTGTATTATTGATGATTACCCCTAAATAAGCAAAAAAAAATGTACGGCAAGTTAAACCAACATACAAATTACTCATCTAATCTTTTCTTTTAGAGCATCCTCATCCGTGTTCTTAGCTAAGTGCTAAAAGCACGGAAGTGGGTCCGAACCCACTTTTACTCCTTGTCCTTAGCTAAGAGCACAACACTCACATCTGTGCTCTTAGCTAAGGACAAGCTCAAGGGTTCCACTATTCTATTATTCAATTTAAATATTTCAATTACTAAAAACATTTTTACATTATAAAAAATATATTAAAAAATAAAAATTACATAAATAAAATCCTAAAAAATAAAAATTACATAATTAAAATCCTAAGAAATAAAAATACATAATTAAAATTCTAGAAAATAAAAAAATACATAATTAAAATCCTACAAATTAAAATTTCCTATAATTAAAGTGTTATAGGAATTTTTTGTGTTGAAGTGGGGGTATTTATAGATGAAGATGTGAATTTTTGGGGAAAAAATTGAAAAATAAATTAAAAATGGGTAGAAAACGGATATAATTTTTTGGGAAGTGGGAAAATATTTTTTTTTATTTAAAAACATTTTTTTAAATAAATTTTGAATTTAAAAAAAAATAAAAAACAAAAAATCGAATTTAGCCATTGGCCAATAAGAATACACCACGTAGGGCTGCTCAGCGGCACGGACGTGCTCTTAACTAAGAGCAGCGTCGTGCCGCTGGCACGGACGGACAGCTCACAACAGCGGACGGACGAGCTCGCGCTCAGCGGCACGGACGGACGGACGGACGCCACCGCTGCAGATGCTCTTACGTATAAAAAAATTTAGAATTTGTCCAAATATATGGCTCTTATATTTCAGAGACGCGGAAATTTGTTTTGATAAGGGTGGTACATTTTCAATTTTGATTTCGGTTATACTTTGTTGTAATAATATATAGAGGTGTTTGCATAATAATTTATTAAAAATATTTAAAAGTAGGCGATATTATACTACTCCCTTGTTAGGACTTACAGGGAAGACAAAAAACATGTTTGGAAATTCAAAACAGTCATGAAAGATTAAGATTTGAATCATGTTTTTGTTTTAGTGATAAAGCTTTACCAGCAGTTTAGGTTCTTTGCTTTGTTCATATAACGTACTCCAATCACATCTGTTACGGTTGGTACCAAATTATTATTCGATGCGTGTGAAGCGTGAATTTAATTTTAAAAAATAAATAAAAATATTTTAAAGAAAAATAAATTCAACAATAAAGAATTAATAAGTAGATACAATTTGCCGTTGACATATGTACGTGGGACCAGCCAAACATACAAGGTGAGTTCATGAATTTGATTACTACTACTACTACCTTGACGTGCTTGAAAAGAGGAAGTAATATAAAAGGGAAACGAAAATATATTTGATTGGATTGACACTTAAACGAATTAATGCCAATGAAATTTAGGGAAATTACAATTGAGTTACATCCCATTATTGCCCTAAACCAGAGTGGATTCAGCTGATCAAATTGAAATCCCATCACAAGTTTTATTAATAATGTAAATGTTTATCTCTAAATATTTATTGCTTTTACCTTTCACACTATCAATTATTGTGATTCCGTAATTAAAATTCATATCCACTCCCAATCCAAGGAATATGCCAAAAATGATCCAAAATGCACATACATTATTTTTTATTTTGAGCCATAAATGGTCCCAATCAAATGAAAGCAAGCAATATAATGTCACAATTCATCTATTTCTTGAGTTCACATTCATAGAACCGTAGCAGTTTGATTAAGTTGCTATTGCCGGCATCGACCGTTCACATTTTCATATCTGTCTATAAAACCCACAAAATTGCATCACTCAATATAACACATCTCAAAATGGAGAAAAATACTACTTTAACTCTTACTATTAAGTTCTTGCTCTTACAATATCTTTTTGTGCTGTCTGTTGCTCAAAATTTTGATTTCTTTTACTTTGTTCAACAGGTAATTTAATTATTGCCTAATTCTTTACATTAGAATTTTGTACTAAATCGTAGTTGAATTATAACGTATGATTTTAATTTAGTGGCCTGGATCATATTGTGATACGAAACAAAGTTGTTGCTATCCAACTACGGGGAAGCCCGCAGCTGATTTCGGCATCCACGGACTCTGGCCGAATTACAACGACGGCACTTACCCTTCAAATTGTGACCCCAACAATTTATATGACCAGTCCAAGGTATAACTACTGTAAAAAAATTTCATATATAAACTAATTGTGTAATACTTGTAGGTTTTATTTTTTTCGCTACTCTCCTTTTAAATTGTTTGTAATTTATAATATTTGAATTTATTATGCAGATATCAGACCTAATTAGCCGAATGCAACAAGATTGGCCTACTTTAGCTTGTCCCAGCAACAGTGGCACCACATTCTGGTCACACGAGTGGGACAAACATGGCACATGTTCGGAATCTAATCTGGACCAACATGGCTACTTCAAAGCCACTCTCAACCTCAAATCTAAATATGATCTTCTCCAAATTCTACAAAATGGAGGTAATTCCCATTCCTAGCTTTAATATTAACTGATTTTAGTGTGAACAAACAAAAGTTATTTTGAGTAATTTTTTTTATTAAATCTAAATACTTGATTATCAGGGATAAGTCCGGATGGTGGTTCTTATAGCTTGAGCAGCATAAAGACTACAATAAGTAATGCCATAGGTTATACTCCATGGATCGAGTGCAATTCTGATGCAGATGGCAACAAACAGCTATACCAGATTTATCTATGCATCGATAAATCGGGCTCTAATTTAATCAAATGTCCTATTTTTCCAAATGGGCAATGTGCATCTACCATTCAGTTTCCATCGTTTTAATTTTATTTAGACACATGTTTCTTGGAGTGTAGCATTTGCTTTTGCTACGTCAATGTATTTTTCCTTAACCGTTTGATTGTACCGTACGTATGTAATCACATTTGTCAAATGTATTTTAAATGCGGTGTTTCCTTGTAAGTGAAAATGACTGTTATATTGTCAATTTTTTCTATGTCGATTGTTTAATGAGTACATATTGGATGTGCTTGTTTGCTAAAAAAGGGGACTGATTAGATGAGGATATGAGGGGTTTATTTCGGGGGAAGAGAAGTAGAAACGAAACTAAACA
Source organism: Salvia hispanica (assembly GCF_023119035.1). Classification (NCBI taxonomy): domain Eukaryota; kingdom Viridiplantae; phylum Streptophyta; class Magnoliopsida; order Lamiales; family Lamiaceae; genus Salvia; species Salvia hispanica. The sequence continues at coordinate 19,263,197 of NC_062966.1, forward strand.
CACTAAATAAATTCGATTCATAAAAAAAATAATTAGGGGTATTTTGGTGCAAGAATTAATTAGTAGCTGTTGCCTTGTTGGGATGTGCAAAACAGTTGAAATAATAGGAGTATGTGTGATTTTATTGGGTTATGAGTGATATGGGAAATAGGAGTAATAGTTATTGCATATTAATCGATGAAACTGACCTATCAACTACTCCTACTTATTGATAGTCTTATATAATTATTACTCCATTAATATTAGGATACTTAGTCACCATATCATCATTAGGATTGACTAAATATTTACTTCCTCCGTGCTATTAAATATGACACATTTGATTTTCGACAAGATTTTATGTAATGTTATTGTGTAAGTTATTTGAAGAGATAGTAAAGTAAGAGAGATGAAAAAGTAGAAATGATGTTATTTTCATTTAAAGAAACATTTCATTTTTATAGGACAATCCAAAAAGTAAAACATTTCATTTTTAATGAAACAAAGGGAATATTATTCATTGATTCAGTCATAAAACTAATAAAAAAATAAATACAAGCATATTAATATAACTCTATTTAATTATTAGGTATTATAATAAACAACAATTATATAAAGTTTAATTGTTTTACTATTAAATTATTATCTTAATCCTCGTGAAAATATCAATAAACCCTTTAAAATTTTTAAATGGAGTACTAAGTATGCATATCTCGTGTTTGATAGTTATTGACTATTAAAAGAATATATTTTTTTTTTTTTACCAGAATATGCAATTTTTTACGTACAAATTTTAATGCATAAGTAAAATAAGAGATGGATAGATGGAAAAAGTAAATAAGCCTTAAAATGATTCTTTAAAATGATCACAGTTGAATTATAGTAAAATCATATTCATGGATTAATTGTAGGGAAACAAAAAATATTATTTAAAAATAATTACAATTATGATTCTTTAAAAATGAATACAATTGAATTATAAATTATTTAATTACCATTTGCATTAATCGTGCGACTACTTTTATTTGGAATAGATTATAATAATTAATTAAATTTAGCACCATGAATATATTCATGGATTAATTATAGAGAAACAAAATAAATTAGTCAAATTCTATCCCTTCAATTGTGGAATTTAAATTTGTGTTAAATTTTATATTTACAAACAAAATACAGTTCTTTAAAATTTGGTCACAAATTTTAAGTTTTAAATTTACAAACAAAAGGGCTATTCCCTAAATATCCCAAAATTCCTCTTATTTCCTAAATACCCCTAAAACTCCCCTTTTATATATTATTATATAGATAGATTTTCATTATTTTGCAAGGGACCTTGAATACTTACTTGAAAACCCCAAAATTAGCTCATCGAATTTGGAATTTCAGCCCAGTTTTTACGAAATCAATTGGGCATATAGGCCTAAATAATAACCTTGAAGATGTGAGACTTTGAGGCTTTCTTATGAGAGTTTGAAGACTGAAAGCAAGGAGTTGGACTACAAATTCTTATTCAATTTAATCTCCCACTGCAACTTCTATATTATCCTCAATTTTTCTAATGTCCAAACTATTTTCTTTTACTAACTGTTGGTTCAAAAGTAATCTATTATATAAAAATAAGAAATTATTTTCTGTTGCTTATTCTTATGATCATGGAGTTATAAATAAAGTGGATGTAGGACACTTATTGTCTTCCCACAAAATAAAGAAGGTTTCAGCTGAAACCAGAATGACATCTCTAGCGATTCAAAAAACCATGTCGAGCAATCGCAACTTCAAAGGCTTGCAACCGGTGTCCTACGCTCAGACCATTCCGATCATACGATGATATCTCACTTATGTTGAGACTTTCACAAGCCTTGATCAGCTCTTCCCCAACCCGCTCCGCCGCCTCCTAACATTCCACAATGCCACACATTTCATTCCCATTTCACTACTGAATCTACCCAAGTAATTAAACACTTACAGCAGTGGAGCAACAAGGATCCTTTCGCGCTGTTTTCTGCAGAGTACTTCCATAGAACAAACACTTGTTATTCTGATCATCAACCAACATTGCATACAGCTGCTTCTCCGAGCAGAACACCGATAGCCTCGGCCGCGCTGCTGTTCCGTTAAACTGTCCAAAAAGATATCAGCAACGCCCATATCCATTTATCAGGAGTGACGGATTGTTTTACTACCTTTTTCCTTGTTCTCCTGTTGCGAATTTTCGGGCTCTCCGTCCGTTGATTCGCTCTTGCTTCAATCACCAGAGGCTTCATCGCAACATCTGGAATTAAACTTTCATCACTTTCTCTCTCACAAGCATTAACACAAACACCTTCCTCGCAAAGTAAATAAAACAACACACTCACTTACTTGCAGGGGGGAGAGGAAGGATACTGGAGGTATGAAGACGAGCACAACCATGGAATTTCAATGAATTAAAATAAGAAGCCATCGCCATGTTTAATTCAATCAAACATTCCAGCAGAGCAGAAGCGGTGAGAGAGTGCGTGGCGTTTTGAACTAGAAATTTTTTCTTTTTAAAATAGGGGGCGCCTACTGGAATTGTGGTGAAGCCGCACGTAGTGAATCTTATCCACGCGTGCGACATGGATAAACATAAACAATCAGTCACTCAATCAACAAACACACTAATTTACTTCTAGATCCTTCTACTATCTTCCTGTTGCCGCCCACCTTCATGCTTAAAAATTCCCCAATTTCTTCATCACTCCATTTCCATCTAAATTCTAATCATCAATCCCTAATCCACCTCGCAATCTCTCTTCTCTCTTTTCAATTTCGTCGCAAAAAATGGCTTCGGAGCCCTCTCCCTTCATCGAAAGCCTAATCAATTCGAGAAACAGAGACATCTCCCTCTTCCTACCCTTCCTCCTCGGCCTCAACGCTGCTGCGGCGGAGGATTCTGGCAGCCCGCCTGACCGGATCGTGCTAATCAACCCCTTCACGCAGGGCATGGTAGTGATCGAGAGAAGCAGCAGCGATAATAGCAACAACTCAGGTTTTGAGTCCTTTCTCGAAGAATTGTTCTCTCGCAAGAGCGGCCGGCCGCCGGCGTCAAAAGCGGCAATTGAAGCTATGGAGACCGTAGAAGTGGTGGTCGGCGAAGAAGAAGGCGGCGATCAGTGCGTGATCTGCTTGGAGGACTGGGAAGCTGGGGAGAAGGCGAAACGGATGCCGTGCAAGCATAGGTTTCACGGCGAGTGTATAGAGAAATGGTTGAGAATTCACGGGTCCTGCCCCGTTTGTAGATACGAGATGCCGATGGATGACGAGAAGAAGAGGAGGAAAGAGATTTGGGTGAGTTTTACGTTTGGTGGTGAGAGGAGAAGTGGTGAAACAGGGAGTGAGAATGATGGCGATTCTAGTGATTCCAGTTGAATCTACTTGATTTGTGTATATATCTCTGGTTTTTGTGCAAAGTTATTTGTTTGGTTGATCGAATTGGTGAAGAGAAAAATTGATTCAAATGTTTTCATTAGATGAATGCAAGCTTGGCTCTGAAGGTAGTTTGTGATGTCCCAATGAATTTACTTTCTCATTCACAGAAACTGAACACACAGAATCCCCCAAATTCAGGATAAGATGATCAACATTTCTTAAAATCTTGTAAACTATAGTGAGAATGTAGCTCTGTTAAGAAGAGGTGGAGAATATGCATGAACTAGACTATATACTTAAAAAATAAGGATATCCTGATCTTCCACAAAAGGGTGTACAAAACAATATACATAGTCACGATATATAGGCATCTTATAATTATATTAATAGTATAGCATTAACATGATGAGTATACACACTAAAAAGTTCCATCGGAGTTCAAGTCAATCCCTCTAGGTCTAGGCCCCGAGTCGAATTCATTGAGCGAGTCGCGATTCAAATCTATATCATCCCTTTTCCGTTTCTCCGAAACCGGATTATCATTGATCTCCGAGGAGGTGAGGGAGCTCTCAAAGGAGCAGCCGGCGAAGACCTTGTCGGCGTCACTGTCAGTCATGACGGAGGTGGTGCAGCCGGAGTCGACCATGGAGGCGAGGTGAGAGAGCTGAGCTCGAGCGTGTTCGGCCTCGATGGAGCAGGCTCTGTATCCAGAGAGAGTCTCCTCCGCCTTCTTGAGCACCGACTGGAGATATCTCCCTTGAGCCTCCATCCTCAGCTGTAGATGCTTCTGCACCTCTATCTGCTGATGCAGCTTCCTCTGCACCTCCATCTGCATTTTCAGAGCCTCCGCCACCTGCACACTGCATCCACAAACACAACACACTCAGCCACCACCACCACCCCTTTCTTTAGCTACTAGAGCCTCTAATTGAAGTTATTACTCATTTGTCTTCTCCGCATTGCTCTTCTTGCTAGTTACTATGTTGCTACTCTCCGTCTCTCTGCTGTCGTGGTGGAAGCTCTGCGACGAAGACGACGACTGGTGGCTTCGTCCCAGTCTGTATTTCTGCACAATACAAGAATCCATTCTGTTGTTAAATATGTTTTCATGTCTGAAATGAAGGGAATAGAATATTTGCCTGTAAATGGCTCTTGAGGTGGTAAAGAGTCAATCCTTGAATGCCCATGACCCTCATCAAGGATTTGGGAGTGGCCTCTGCAAATAAAGTTGTTAAGACATTAGACTATATGATTCTACTTTGTAGGAATGGAGAAGTGTGATACTGACTCTCAGGGCCTCCGAGCTGTTTGACAGCGTCGACGAATCGTTGGTGGAGCTGAGGAGTCCATTTGAGTCGGGGCTTGGCGTCGCTGGAGAGGACGAGGTTCATGTCTTGGTTGAGAAGAGCCATGGATGGTAATGATGATGATCATAGGAGGTGATTGAATTCTCTTTATAATTGTTGGCATGTACTATGTTGTCACTCCATATCTGGAAACATAAGTGGGGTTGTGTTGTGAGGGAATATATGCTGTGAGCTGTGGCCCTTTCTTTTCTCCCATTTCCCATTTCCTTTTTTTTTATTTGACTTGAAAGGGTGGGGAGAATCTCTGTGATGCAGCAAAAACAGAGAAAGCAACATACTTCAATTTGGAGTCTCAAAAGGAGAGAAAGAGAGCAAAAAAAAGTGTATGGTTTGTTTTTATCCTCCTGTATTCCCACCTCTCTTTCACTCTTAAGTTATTCCCATAGGAGTTAGGCAGTGCCCACCATGATGTATAATGGGAGCAACTTTTGTAAAACCCCTTAAGAAGCTTTGATGGAAAGAAGAAAGAAAATTTAATCATCATGATATGTTTCTTTTTAAAGATTGAAAGGGATAACAAAATCAATACATATAGACTTATTTAGTTTTTGGGGGATGATTATCACATTTTTCTTTTTCCAATTTCCTTCCTGAGAGGGTGTGGTGTGGATAGATTTGGCCGGTTCTTTTTGTTTCTTGTAGGGATAGAGGAATAAAGGAATCTAGCATTAGATTTTTGGACAAGCAAGTATTAGTGTTATCGATAAGTACTGCATTCATATTAATAATCAGGTATAATATGATTGACATGATAAAAAACAATTTGGTACAATGACCCTTTTGGCCATCTTGTTTTTTTCATTTTGTAGCTGTCTGACACTCTGAACCAAACAATAACAGAAACTCATACTAACATATTTAGGCAGAAACAGAAGCACTATTCAAGAATGAGTTTAGTTATGTCAGAAATTCAATCTGTGCAGCAGTCTTAAAATATGTATTTATATTTTATAGTATTTGAAGTGTCAAAATGATATAAAGAAAGCCCATCTTTTCCTCTTTGCTTAAAGTCCAAGAATTGCATGGATTCTTGCTCAAAGATTTAAAATATTGTGCAGTCAAGTTGATGAAGTGAAGCAGTCTAACCTAGTCTTTTGCCTTTTGATCATTAAGGATTTAATTATTGAAAGTTGTTTCCTGAATATATAAACAATGATGTCTGTTTGGAATTTAATTAAGTGGTAATAGAATCTTTTTTTCCCCTCAATCACAGACACAAGGAAATGACAAAAAGCCTCACATTAATATATGCATCCACACTAAAGCAATCCATGAAAAAGGGAGGGAGAAAATTAAAATTCACACGTAAAAAATTGCATGTCTTGAAATTGCCTATGAAATAAGATAAATTCATTATTATTTTTACAAAAAATTGTAAATCAATAAAAGGAATAGGAGAGAGGCACAATGGCAAACAGCAAATCCCAAAAGTCATTTAGATCAGATCAGTCTTTTGCATTTCTTGGGTTGCGCGCAAAGAGTCGGATCCATGGAATAAAAATTCAATGATTGATCACCAAAAAAGCATTGCCATTACTTATCTTTATAGAGAAGATCATTAGATGCAAAGTAGAAAAAAAAGAAAACAAACGCTTAATGTTTAGCTTTTAGCTCTTACACTCAATACATGTTACATTGCTCACTCGTGTCTAACTATGTTGAGGCGCAACAGTTGACTGAACATCTAGGGGTAAAGCACTGTTTCTATGCACGACGTGAGAGCAGTACCAAATCGAAGTAAACTCTAAACGCAACCTTCAACGAGGCCAATTTAGCTAGCATGGATAACTATGTTGCTTTGTCTATACCGCAATCTAAAAGAAATCAAGTTCACATTGAAAAGGGAAATGGGAAGACATAAGTGGCCCAAAAGTTTGAAAAATGAGGTGAAGAAACAAGAGCTTTCCCTTTAAGCAGGTTGGTGTACTTTTATATATTCCATGGAGAGTAAAGGAGATTCTAGGATGATGCAAAACAAGGCCTTGGGATTTTGAGGGAAGCTCCATTGAATCAAAAGTCATCAAATTATTATTCTCTTTGGGTCCCACTCAGGAATCAACAAAAGGAACTTGTCACAATCTCCCACCAATTGATTTTTCTTATTACTGGTAATATTTATCCACGTTAAATTTTGTGGATATATCATTGTAATCCCTTACGCCAGCATTATGCAAGCATTCGCTTCCTCTCTGGTTGGCTCGAAGCCTTAGATATATCGTTGAGTCAGTTATTTTTCTGTTTCAACAAATGTCATCGCATGTGTTGCTCATCATTTGAGAAACAATTTGTACATAACAACTTTAGACAGCAAGATTTTTGCATTAGGAAGATTAAATAAGATCATACAAGAAAATGTAAATTTGGTATGGTTTCACAAGGGGGAGCTTCCGTTGGATAGAGTGAGGTTGCATAAAGTTGAATATTGTGACCTAATATTTTACTAGTTTTGTAGCCACCCATTTTTCATAGTACTATGCTACATATATCGATCATGTGCAGTCCAATTCTGCTTTAGCATATATCATCAATTCATGTAATGATATTGAGATAATAAGCCCAACTTTATGAATAACAACTGAAAATATAGTGTAGCATATACAGATAGCTAAGTAAGGAAAGCTACTAGTACATTTTTCTCCAAATTCATTAGTGGCAGATAATGTTTCACTCACTCTCTCAGCTATGATAGATCTGCTGATGCAAATAAGTCCGGTTTTCTCTTCTCAGAAGCCGTTTGCCTCCTCCTGCATCCATCTCCGCCTTAAAGCTCTTCTATTCGATGACATGTTTCTACAAGTTTTTGATGACGATATTATTACTAACTTCACCAAATGAAGACTTTGTTGAATGTATTAGTTTACATACTATTAAGTATTTAATTTTACGTTTATGTTTATGTTTATGTTATGTATTATTGTATTATTCGTCGCACTCCAAGCACAAAATTCTGGCTCCGCCTCCTGTGTGTTTAGGATTTGGGAACACGTTCGCATGTGTTCATCAGTTTTCTGAAAACTATACAAGAAATTCATCGAAACATGACCTGCAAATTAATGGATCACACACACATACGCATCAAGAGCAAAGCTCTTCTTCATGTCAAAGTGGCAGACTAATAATAGTTCATCATCTTTCATGAAAAAAATAATAAAATAAAAGTAAGTTTATGATCTTAAAAAAACGTTTATAAAGCGACAAACTTGACCAATGATCAATAAGTCAACTAATCCTCATATTGCTTCAGTTCCTAATCCTAGGTTAATTAGTCAATAATTGTCTGCTAATAATTAAACTCTCTGTCCTAAACCTTGAAAATATCCACCCAAAAACAATCATCATATTTCTGCCACAATTCCACGAGCAAAAATGATATAGCATGAAGATATGGACCTTTTAAGAGAATGGGGCAATGCATGATGCACGCCAAAGGGGAAAACTTTCTAGTTCTGCAACAAGAGACTATACAAGATAAATTGGGGTGTTTATTTCTTTTCTAGTACTAGAAGTGGCTGACACCTCACACCCACTTCCTCCACTTAGGCATTATTATCATTTCATTGTCTCTGCTTTTCTTCTTTGTGGATAGATTTAGGTGGTTTACATAGCATAGCAATAGCATGTTCCTTTTCCAAGCTTTGAATAATTTTTAAAGATATTCCAATATCTTAGATGCTCTCATCCTTTCTTTTCTTTTCAAACCCAATTTTGACATTACAACGCCTTCTTTACCACCGTGTTTCATGCTTCTTATTCGAGGGTGATTCCGGCATCAAACTTAATTTGGTTTAGATACAACATTTCTTGGTTAGGGAGTAACGATGGATTTGATTTTTGGACCTACTACTAAATACAATAATGATAAAACAAATATTTGATTACGGGAATGACAAAATTACCCTTAATGATATTACAATAAAATATTTGAATTTTAGAACTCTCACCATTAAACCTGCGACAACCCTTAATTAAACACATACATGGCTTGCTCGCCTCAAATCAGCATACTTTACTACATTCCAAAAGATTCCATCTTTCTGGTTTTAAAGATTCTTCAACTCTTGTTCATTTTTTCAGTAGCCAAAATTTCGAAAGGCCTTTTTATTTGGATATGTTCTGGACTATGATCTGCTTCTTCTAAACTTTTGCAGAATAATGAGGAAGCAAAAGATTGCTGGTTTTTCTAAACTTTGAAAAAAAAAGAGAATTAGGTTTTTTTTCTAAAATTTCAGAAAGTATTAGGAAGAAGAAGATCAAAATGGATAGATGTGTCATTTTGCATAATTTTTCATGATATAAAGAGTTTTTACATATTTTTTTTATAATAAAAATGAGAAAGGTGGAAGATAATATTTGTAATTACTTTATAGGGATGCCAAAACCCTTTTTGTGATACACTAGCAAATTCATAGTGCGTTCATTCGCATTCCATGGGATAAATCTTGATAAGATATTGGAGTACTTTAATTTTCAAATTTACAGTACTATTAATGAGTTTTTTCGAATCAAATAGTAATATTGTTATGGTCGAATGTACATAGAAATTAATGAATGGAGATGTTGAAGAAAATTAAATCCTGGGAATTAAGGTATTGTCCGGAGCCACAAGTAAAGCACTCAATGCAAATGGTAAATGCAGTTCGGTCAGCCAAATTTGAGAGGAATTTGAAGAATTGAGGTTGACATGTTTGCCATCATCCAAAGTTGTGTGGTCACTTGTGCCTATTGCCGCCTATCCACAACAACTAACAATATCGCATCGCTTATTTTATCTATACATCAGACAACGTTGGATCAAGTAAGGTGGATTCGGGTTTGGCCACAGAGTTGATTAATCCCACTACCAGCTTATCATCAAGGCTAAAATATTTCATTAAAAATCAAACCTTTGAATTTGTCGTTGATCATATAATTAATTAGGTTAAGGTTCACTTTCATATTTCATCTCTCTATCAATCATTCGGCATTCATGACTAGTGATGATCTTTCAACTATTTTTATCTGGAGTTTCTTTTACTCTGGAACGGATCTCCTAATCCATTCCTAATCCACTTTTCGCAACTTAATAAAATAATCTTATAATATAAGTGACCTGTCTAATCTCAGGAATCTATATATGTTGCTAGATCCACTTTGGCATCATAGGGATTTTAGGATTATTTAACGGATCAACATTTGCCACGTAATACTATTTCTAACAGACGTAATGAAAGAAGTGATACATTTGGGGAATCTAGTTTTCACTTGGACCTATTACAAGAATTTTGGCCGACAAGTTCCCAATTTAGTGATGTCATCATAACTTCAATTCAAATTTAATGCTGTGGAGTAATATCTTTAAATGTTTGAATACCGATCGCAGTGGGTCATATAAGTTTTAAAATAAGTTTGGATCATATAATTTAAATAAATTAGTATAATTATTTTTTTTCTTCAAATGATTGTTTATTATTAGGGGTGCTTAAACGGTTTTCCGGTTCCGGTTCCGGTACCGGTTCCAACTTTTTAAATAAAACCGGTTCCGGTTTGGAACCGGTCGGTTCCGGTTCCTAACCGGTAACCGGATCATAATTTAATTTTATTTTTTTATAATTTAATATACTAATACATCTAATTTAATTGAATTAATTTTGAATTAAATTAAAATAATTTGAAACATTGAGTGATTTTTAGATTTAAAAAGTGTTAGATTTGCGAGTTCTGTTTCTGAAGTATTTAAAATGTTTAAACCGTGATATTTTGAATCTACAATTATTTCCCCAATCAATTTTTTATGAACTAATTATAATGAGTAGGACATCATAAGTTTGTTTTTAATTTCCAAAAGAACTTATACAATTACAATATCATTTCATATGATAGAAATTTAACTTTATAACAAATACATGTAACAATTCATTTAACATACGCTTTTAACATGTTTGTGAATAATTTATTAACTGCTGCGTTATAAACCAAAAAGTCACAACAAGATCAATTAGTAATATTAGAAATTCCATTGAATATTTGTTTAGCCAAAAAGGGGAATTGAAATTCAATTTTAAAACTTATTTTTTTTAAAAATTGCTAAAGTTTAGAACTCCTATTTTTTTATTAAAAAATTGCTAACATAAACTAGTCCGACCTACTACACTTGACATCACTCTTATCCATATATGAATATTATTGTATTGTTGGTTTGTACTTTTGTGTATTTACTTGATTTTTTAGGTATTATTTGTTATATTTCTAGATGTTTGGCTTATTATTTTTTTTAGTATTGAACTATTTAAAATTATAAATAAATTCGGATTAAAATTACACATCGGTTCCGGTTCGGAACCGGAATCGACCGGTTCTTAACCGGCCGATTCCAAACCGGAACCGATCGATTTCGGTTCCGGTTCCGGTTCTAGGATTTATGAAAATTTAAAACCGGTTAACCGGTCAACCGGTCCGGTTAGAACCGGAACCGGCCGAATAAGCAGGTCTATTTATTATACTGTTTATACTTACGGTGCCACGCAAATGACGCATTCTCTTATGGAGCACCCTTACTGCTAGGAGCAATTATTTATCCACATTCTGTATCTCAATGACCCGACAATACCTCAAAAAATGTATGCCGACAAATGATTTTTTAATATATATAAAAAAATCACTTTATGCGTAAATGTTTTTATTTATTATTTCACCTATGCATTGACGTTACTTTAAGATTTGTGCAATTTCATTTCAAGTAACCTAAACTCTAATCATAGTTATTTGTTGGTGAATGACGATGACTACGATAAGATGTCTCCAACTCAATTTAATAAGTTGGAGATTTAAGATTTGAAAATTTTGAGTCTATATGTGTTATTTGTATATCTTGAAATAATAAGTTTAAAAAATACAATACTTTGTTTGTTGGTACAAAGTTGGAGTGAGTAGATATATATACGGTAAAATTTCAAATATTCCCTTCGCTCCCGGAAACAGAAAATTATGAACTATGTCTTTTTTAATTCATTTCTGAAAAGTATAAAGTTTTTAATTTTGTAAATTTAATTACACTACAAATAATATGAACCACCATTTTCACTAATACTATTTTCACTATTCTTTCTCTTTCTCTTTCCCACTTGATCAGTTATATACTCCATCCGTCTCATTACAAGTGAGACGTATACCTTTTTAAGACGTCTCACTATAAGTGAGACATTTCCTTTTCATGAAAAAAACAACATTTAATTTCTCTCTTACTTTCTCTTCTTTTTTATTTTTTCTCTCGTCTTTTTTACTCATAAAAATTTATGTTCAAAAGAAATGTTTCACCTATAATAAGACGAAGGGAGGTGAGCAATTTCCCACTTGGGGAATAAAAAACCATATGTAGTAATTAATAAATATGGAAAATGATTTAGCGCACAGGATAATGGAGGAAAAGATACTCCGTGGACCCAGTCTTATCTCTGACACGTGTCAAACACTGGTGAAAGGTATTGCTTCAGTTGGATTTGGATCGACAAACCTCAGCCACGAAAAAATGATTCTCCGCTGTGTGGGCTCATTTGCTTACGTCAGTGGGACACGCGTCCAAAAGCTGTTAGCTGGTTGAGGAGCTAACCTGGGCTGACAGATGGGCTTCTTTCACAAACCTTTTCAGATGGGGCCCTTCACGCCAGCACGCGTGGCCCAACTGCCACGTGCGACTCTTTGTCAGACTTTGACAGCTTGGAAATTTGCTCTGCAAAATATCCTTTATATTCTCTGTATAATTAATTCTCTAAAAGAAATATACTCTGGCTTATACAATTTTGCTTCATAATTCATATGCATATTGGCTTTCTGCAATTTCAACAATCAATACCCTTCCAATCTCCCCCACAAGATCATCCACTCTTTCCCTTTTAATCTATCTGACAAGAATATGCAGCTTCTATTTTTAAAACTTCTTTTTATTTCTAATAAGTTGGGACTTATTATCCACTGATAATACTTTAATTACTTTTTCTTTCTATCTCTCTTACTTTACCAATTTTGCATTAAAATCCATGTCAAACCCAAAGTGTATATTCTTTTGGGATGGAGGGAGTATCATTGTTGATTTTTCTGTTAAAATTTGCCTTAGAGCATCTCCAACAAGGAAGGGTAAATAAAAGAGGTATATCATTTATATACCTCACCAAAAAATGAAATATACTCTTCTTAAAAGAAATATACTCCAAAGAAAAAAGGTATATAGAAAGATAAATGATTTTTTAAACATAAAATAATAGTACAAAATGCATTAAAAACATAATATGTGATACATCCTCAAATACCTTCTCCCTTGGAGAATGGTGAAAAGGAGACAAATATGGTAGTTATAAAATTGAGAGATAAAGATACCTCTTCAAAATGGGAAAATGTTTAATACCTCTCCATTTACCTCTCCCCTTGGTGAATGATTTTTCATAAAAAAAAAAGGTTAATATGGTAGTTATATATATAACTTTACCTCTCCATTTACCTCTCCCCTTGGAGAATAATTTTTCATAAAAAAAAAAAATGACTGGTAGTTATATAACTTTACCTCTCCATTTATCTCTCCCCACGGAGATGCTCTTATACAGTAGACAGTAGTACTAGTATTTGTCAATCTTCTTTACTCATAGGGGGTGTTCGGTTGGCAAGACTAAATCTCATGATTAAATGTGTATCATGTTTGGTTGATAAGATTGTCCCCCACAACTTAATCCTAGATGGATAGCCTCATGATAATTAGACATAGCCTCCCCCCTCCAACTAAAATAATCCCACAACTTAATTCTAGATGGATAGTCTCATGATAATTAGTCATGACAACCGAACGCCATCATAGAGAAGTTTTCATGCGATTTCATCAAAGTTAAACCTTTATTCTCATATATCAAAATTGGTTTGAAGTGTTCATAGGAATATGTTAGAGATAAAATGAGTCTTAACGCCATATCATCATTTCCATTTTCCACAGCGATCCAATATTCATATCCATTTTCCACATCATAGGAATATGTTAGAGATAAAATGAGTCTTAACGCCATATCATCATTCCATTTTCCACACCGATTCAATATTCATATCCATTTTCCACATCGATCCAATATTCATAGTTCACAGATAATGTCATTAAAAATAAGCAAATATTCTGAAAATTCCCATCTATAAAGTATGAAATTTTCCTTCGTATGCAATCAATTTGAAATGCCCTATGCTTGGTCTAGAGCTCCAATTCTTCCTACACTTTTTTCATACTCGAAATCTCATGTACGTTTGAAGATTTTTTTTTTTTTGAGCAAGACTAGAAACATTACTACTTATGTTTCTCTCCCTTAAATTCAAATTATCACAATCTCATCTCTGATACCAGAATCTTTCTAGCTTGTAACTCAGGTTTAATCCGGTTAACTCGTCATAGCCTTATAAACACCAGATTGCATCAACACATTACACATCCTTGACTTACACACCACAAGCAAAGTTGACTTTTTCACCAAACTTTATTGAACTAGAAATCATTTTCACTTATTGTTCTCCAAATATTTGCCACAGAAAAGATACATTTTGATCAAACAATATTGTAAACCACATTATTATACTTCATCCGTCTTACTCAAGATGTCCACATTCTTGAGTGGCACGAGATTTTAGGAAAATTTGTTAGATGGATTAAGTCGAGAGATGGATTTATTTCCAAACTATAAAGAAAAAGTAAATATGTTGAGTGAGACGGAGTGACTACTTAAAATGTCAAGATATCTTAAACAGGGCACATATACTATTTGTTGGAAAATCAACTCCTCAACCAATTTGGAAGAAACAAAAATGACAATCACCAACATAAGAATTTAATCTGAAAAAAATTCAAATTTGGAGAAACACCACAAAGTTCAAAAGAAATTCACCATATGACAAATTTCCACAATTATGCAATATTCATCAAACTCTCCTTCCTTTGGAAAAACTCAAACCCTTACTTAGTTACATAGAGATTTTTCTCACAACGAAACTAAAAATAAAGATTTTTGACTAGGTTCATTTACAAGACTATAGACTAGTGATTGATGTAATTGTATGAAAAGTACTTGAGCTCTTAATTAGTACTCCGTTCTAGTATAATAGTTTAAGAGAATTCTCTTACTTTGATTATACTAACGTCATGGAACAAGTAGTACTATCTTTTATTTTAACACTGGCAAAATCCAACATTTTCGTAGTCAAAAATCCAACAATTTTTCACCTATATGATTGCATTTTTTTTAAAAATGAGAAGAAAGCACATAGAAACATATGGTAAAACAATTGATTTAATAAATAAAATTTATATAATAATCTCTTTTTTTGTTTGTCATGATAAATTTACAATAAAAAAATACTCGCTTATTTATTTAAAATCCATAGAAAGTGAAAATTGGAATACTTTTACGCAGTGAGTCAAGTAATATTTGATGAGTAAAACAAGAAGAAATAGAAACATGAGGTGTAGAAGAAAAAGGCATTTAGTTGAAGAAAAAGGTTGAATTCAAAGGCGGCACTCTGAAATCCATTATTAAGATTTTCGCAAGGCCACAAAACAAACTTGTGGCTCAGAATTCATTTGCACCGCTGACGTGGCTCCCTGGCCCAACTTCCATCTTCCATATACACCGCAAATTCAAAGAAAAAAAGAGAAAAAGGGTAAACCAAAATAACTGAAAATTTCCGAACAGATAGAAGAGGAAAGACGTCTCTCTATTAGGTAGAAAGAGAGATCTTTAAATTGCAGAGACAGAAACTGCTGCTGATCATAAAGAATGTCAGAAGTTATAAAAGATTCAGCAATCAAACTGTTCGGTAAAACCATATCGCCAGACACCCTCTTTCCCGATGATGCATCACTTTCTCATTCCTTCACATCATCCACTTCTCCTGACAGCAAGGTACTTATATATTTCTTGCTCTTTTTTAAGTACTCAATTTAGGCATGAATGTGTTGGTCCACTCTTTTAGTATGAATTATACATACAGGATGAATCGGTAGTTGAGGACAACGGGTCAAGCGAAGATGAAAAGAAGGAGGCGGTGGCGGGGAAGAAGCCGGAGAAGATAATCCCGTGCCCACGGTGCAGCAGCATGGACACCAAATTCTGCTACTTCAACAACTACAACGTCAACCAGCCACGTCACTTCTGCAAGAAGTGCCAGAGATACTGGACAAGCGGCGGCACCATGCGAAACGTCGCCGTCGGATCCGGCCGCCGCAAAACCAAGAACTCCATCCATCCCAACTACCACGCCGATGCTTTGCTCTTCGCCCCCCATCACGGCTTCCCCCTCAGCTTCTATCCCGCCGCATTCTACTGCAGCTCAGGCCTCGGGAAGCACTCGCGAGACGGGGTTTTGGTGCCGAAGACGCTGAGGATTCATGACCCCAGCGAGGCGGCCAAGAGCTCCATATGGACGACTCTGGGGATCAACAAGGACAGCGGGGGCATGTTTGTTGGGAGGAGAGGCGTTGGAGATGATACTACGCTCGCAGCAGCGAAACTGCTGCGGGCGAATCCCGCGGCTTTGTCGCGCTCGCTTAACTTCCATGAAAGGGCCTCAACCTAATTAAACCTTGCTTTTTGGTCTTGTTATATATCTATATATACATTCTAACACTAGATGATAGTATTGTCTAATTTTGGGGATTTTATGAGTTTTTATATATATGGGGATAGAATTTGCATAATATATTTATTCTGCTTGTACAAATGTACATATCTTTCTCTAACTTTGGAAAGCAAATAAATCTTGGGAGTTTTGTAGATTGAAAAGAGCCCTTTCTGTGATTGTCTGTAAGTAGACATCCTTTGTAACAAAAGCATTTTTGGTGAACCCAATGATCAAAAGTTCAAATCTTAGGTTGAGTAAGGTTATGACTATCATATTTTGTTGATTTATTCTGGTTTATTAAATACATGACATTGGTCCTAAATTGCTTCCTACTTTCCTAAGTTTTCAGCATGCACCTGATTGGTGAATCCAAGAATTAATGAATAGAATATGACAATGCATTCCATCTGAATGGAAAATGAATAAACAATCTCCTGGTGCTGAAAATATGGGACCATAAATTATTTTCTTTGCTAAATTTGGCCTATTTAAAATCCATTCCTCCAACGATATTGTAACACGAAAGAATATACTATTAATTACTACCACACAAATCTGTTTAGGAAAATAGCTACTGGCAGTCCGGCAGCAAGTTAGATTCGGAGAAATTATTTTTCTTTAATTTCATAATTTGATTTTCTGTCTTGTTTGGTGTGTTTCAAATTCAATGATCTAAAAGGTGAGAGACAAGTGTGAGACAAGGGAGATATTTAGATGTTGTTTTCAGCAATTGCAGACCACAAACTTTTTTAGCAGTAAATTAGTTGGAATGGGACCAAGCTCTTAAACCATGTGGTGCTGCGACAACTTTTATTTATTCTCTATATTCTTCCGTATCAATATATATACTTTTCTTTATCCTTTTATTTTCTCACATATATAAAGAACGTTAATTGTTTTCATAAATACATGCGACTGAAGATACGTAAATAAAATTTGATTAAGAGATAAAGCACTCCCTACGTCCACAAAAAATAGAGCAATTTGTGTATGACACAGGTTTTAATTTGAAATTGGTAAAGTAAGAGAGAAGGGAAAAAAAAAATGAGAAGTAGTATTAGTGGAATGATGTGTAGGGTTATTATTTGTTGAAATTTTTTTATAAATGATTGTGCTCTATTTTTTGTGGGCTTGGAGAGTATGAGATAAGAAAATTAACATTACTTTTCTTTTAATCATAAATTTAACAATATTGTAATTTACGATTTGTAATTCTTACAGAGTTTGTTTTATTTACATTGGAGAAGGCGACTTAATTAATTATCCGAACTATTGGCTAATGAACACCTTGATTCGACGTCGTTATAACTTATAATATCAACCTAGATTTCACAAAATCGTGATTTTATAATATTTGTAGTTAAATTATACTATACTATTTAATTCTCTTTTAGGGAAAAAGTTATTTGAGTAAGCCCATAATGCTACTCGGATGGGCCAAGCCGAATCAAGATATCAGATAAACCTGGCTAAATTAAATAATTGTATTCTGAAACCCACTGAAATTGTAATTTTTTACATAACTACTTCCTTCTTCGGAAAATAATTTCTTTTGCCGTTTCAGTCTGTGCAAAAAATAATTAATTTTTTATATTTTGGAAATTTTGCCCTCTTATATTATACTATAAGGTTAATCTCACTATTCAATGACACATCCTCAATTATTTTTTTCTTTTTCTCTCGTATTTCAATAATGTTGTATTAAAACTCTCGTTGTCTCATAGTCTCTATTTTAGATAAAAATTAGTCTCTGTTACAAGGATAGAAATTAGTTATCTCATTGAAAAGGAGGAGATAGGTACTTAAGTCGCAATTTTTTTTGGATTGTCTCAAAATGGTTGAGTCATTTTTTTTTTATAAATTTTTTACTCTCTCTCCTATTTTATTCTAGTTCTTTCTCATATTTTATTCTAATACTTTTGTTGGGTTACAAACCCATCCCACATCGGATGAGTGAGGGAAGTTGGAAGGTGTATATAATTCCTGTCCAACCCCAATTAGTATGAGGCATTTTGAGAGTGACCCAAAAACAAATCCATGCGAGCTTGACCCAAAGCGGACAATATCAAATTAATGTTGCGGTCGACGATCCTAACAAGTGGTATCAGAGCCCAGGTGGCTATGGGTCGGGCCTGGATGAGCCCCGGTAAGGGTCGGGCCCTGAAAGACTCAGGTTAGAGTTGGGCCCTGGATGACCTAGGGGCCAGGGCTGGAACGACCCATGTTCGTGTCGACTGCGTTCCCGATGTGGTCTCGGTTTGAGGGGAGGTTTGTTGGGTTACAAACCCATCCCACATCGGATGAGTGAGGGAAGTTGGAAGGTATATATAATTCCTGTCCAACCCCAATTAGTATGAGGCCTTTTGGGAGTGACCTAAAAACAAATCCGTGCGGACTTGACCCAAAACGGACAATATCAAACTAATGTTGCAGTTGACGATCCTTACAACTTTATTCTCTTCAATTTAACTTTTAAATACCATTATCTTAAACCCCTTAACAGAAATATTTTAACTAATTTGAAACTGATGGAGTATACGATTACTTACTTACTTACTGTAATTCGCTAGGAGAAAGACAAAGTGTTGGATAAATAATTCGATAATAAACAAATATACTATCACTACAAAAAACTTACTTCCTCATTTTTCTAAAACTAAAAATTATTTCCTTTTTGGTACATTTCTTAAAATAGAAACTCTCAATTTTAAGAAATAGACCCCACAATCTAGACTAATTCCACTACACATTTTTCATCATCTCTCTTATTTTACCAATTTTACATTAAAACTCGTGTTATTTCCAAAGTTCCTAGTTTTATTAAACAGGAGGAGTATCTTTTAAGAATATAAAATAGAGACCAACTACCTGCATTGGGTTTTTTTGAAAAATACTTATAATTGACACAAAAACAAAGCGTTCCTTAGTTAAAGACTAATTTTCTTAATTTTTTTTTTTTTAACACCTTCATTTGCATTCCCTAATTTTAGATGAGACGCTAAATATGAAGACACTTTTGAAGCATTTGTGGTATTTTTGAACACGTAAACTATAGAGTAGCTCTAAATTCTTGTGCAAATTGTCTTACCATTCAAGGTGACTACAAATTTGCATATGGGATAATCACTTGATCTGCCAATGGATATATGTGATCTAATAATTAAAGAGTAAAAATAAAAATAGAGCATCCTTAATTGCATAAAAAATATTTTTAGCAATCTATTCTTGTTATAGTGTATTATATTGCTAAGTATTGTCAAATTAGTTTAATTGGCCCAGCAAACCATGTCACACGCCACTATTAAACCATGTCACACGCCACTATTACTTTCTATTGTGATAAATACACTGAAAATAAAGGAAATAGGGAAGAAAGAATAGAGAAGGTGGCCAATGAATGAGTGTTAATGCTATTCACCCACCCATTATTAAAAACTCAAGCTTTTAGAGATATATATTCTTTTAATTTATGTTATTGAGTCGGTCTTGATGTTCCCTTTGACACTATTGAGAAATATTCTCTTGAATCTTGACGGGAGGACCGGCCCTTTTTAAATAACTCTAAAAAGTTTAATTACGCTTGACTTAGACCAAGACTTTATTTATATATCCAAAGAAGAAGCAATTTTCAGATTCCCTGAAATTTCTTAGAAAACCAAGCAAAATAGGAGTAGTTATAAATATTCCTTGAAATTTCACATCAATTTCCATTCCATTTCCTAAATCAAATGCACTTTAATTTGTCAGGCGCCAACCCACGTTCGGACGTTCCCATACAAGGAGCTAGACACTATTTCTTTGTCAAATGTACAATTTTCGTAAATTAAAATAGTGATTAGAACATTTCAATTTCCCGGAATTACAAATATCTATTTATAATATGTCGACTGCATCAACGCGCAATTACAAATTAGTTGCACATAAATTCCAGCCGGCTTCATACACAAGCCAAAATCCATACATTTATAAATAGAAATGGTGTTGTACATTATCATATGTGCAGAAAACCAAACACACACACACACATAAAACGATTATTTTTTTGTGGGGGAAAACCATGGAGAAAGTGGCTAACATTGTTTCAAATCTGCTGCTTTTGTTGTTCAATTCACTCTTCATTGATATCGAGAAATTTATTATGAGGTTTCGAATTTTCGGAAGATCTTTAACAAGCCCTTGTGATGAGCAAAAAGTTGTAGAATGCAAGAGCCAACGACCTTTGAAGGTTCGAGAAGGAATATTGAGCATTGCTGAGGTTAATATGGTGATGAAGAGATTAGGAATGGAGGGCATTAATGGGAATTCAATCCCAGATTTGGCGGCGCTGTTTGAGGAGGAAGAGCCCAGTTTCGACGAAATTAAGGAAACATTTAGCATTTTCGATGCTGATAATGATGGGTTTATAGATGCTTGTGATTTGCGTAGAATTGTTACCAACTTAGGAGTGAAGGAAAGTTATGATTTGGAGGAGTACAAGAGGATGATCAAATCCTATGATATTAATGGAGATGGGCTCATTGATTTTCAAGAGTTTCTCAAATTCATGGAAAAATGCCTTTGTTAAGGAAACATTTTCGATGTGGTTGCTTAACTTATATATTTGGCAAATTTATTATTTTGTTAGTACTGTACTCTTATTTATGTTCAAATGTACTCAAAGCCCATCAAAATCATTTTAATTCCTAGCCCAATGCGGGTTTTGTAGTCCAGAGCTCTCTATTATAAATAAACACTTTATACAAAATAAACAAAAATAAATACTAATAAGTATGTTGCAAGTTTGTGGCAACATGCTATTTAACATACTTACATAGTTGAGATGATAATAATCAGTATAAAGTGAAAATGTGAATTGGAGCACTGGGTTTTTCATTGCTTTTACATATTTAGTACTCCTCATGTCCCATAAAAATAGAGAATTTTGGAACAACACAGATTATAATGCATAATTAGTAAAGTAGAGTTGAGATATAAAAAAATGTTTGAAGTATTAATACTAGTGAATAATAAGTAATCCACTAAAAATAAAAGTACACAAATTCTGGGGACGAACTAAAAGTGGACATTTTTAGGATGAAGAAGGAGTCATATTTATATCCTTCAAATTTGTAATTTGTAAATGAACATAGATTGAGGCAAATGTAATGTTAGTAAGATGGTAAGAAACAAGTATTGAGAGTTGGATGGGTGATGATGAAGGCATGTGGGTGACATGAAGTTTGAATCAGCAAAGATTGTGGTGATGGGGCAAGAGATTGTTCAAACAGTTGAGCCACATTGAATGCCAATGGAAGAGCAGTGAATTTTTGCAGGCCCATGAGAAATGGATGTCTCTTCTCTCATTATGCAACTCTCCCTGAAAATTTGTTAATTCCAATCTATTGTTTGTCTTTTCCGTTGTTGATGAAATGGTTGCTCCCACAAAATCACTCACTCCCCTCTTTCCATTTTTGGTCACAAACACGAACCATTTAATCACAGGAACGTGTGCCCAAAAGTTATGCCTTTTTGCATCTTTCTATGTAATTCACACCTAACATGTTACCATACAGTTCACCACTATCCATTCTCGTATATGTAAGATGTAAACACTAAACACAGTGATCACGAAGTGACAACACATTTTCAAACAGTTTCCAACTTACGAGGAAAGAGAAATTATACTAATATCAAAGAATTCCTACTGATCCCAAATGCCACACCAACATTAATTAATTAATTATTCACTCAAAGATTAACACTAGCTAGCTAGCTAATTAAATCCCCCGCCGCCGCCGCCGACTCCGAGAAAATCTATAAAAGGCGGCGCCATCCGGTCATCCTCCTCCTCATCCGGGTTGGGGTTGGGCTCGGGCTCGGCTGCTTGGGCTTCCGGTTGGCGTGGGAAATGATAGAGTGTGTGGTGGTGCAGTGGAGAATAGTGGTAGGAATAGTTGGTTTCTTCCCATGATTTGTTGTGGTTTAAAATGCTAATCATCTCATTACTGTAACTCGGGCCTGCAGTTGCACCAATAAACAAATCAAAGATTCTTCTTCTTCTTCTTCTCATTTTTTGAATGATTAATTAACAAATCAAAGCAGACCTGGGTAGAAAGCAAGAGAAGGCTGCGGAGCCCAAAGGGCAGCGGAGGGTATGATCTCCTTTTCATCCTTGAAAACAAAGTGCCCCATTTTCCGGCGGCGGTAGGCGGTCGATTGCTCCCGGTATTTCCTAGCCATGATGACATGCCAATGGTTCTTGACCGCATTGTCGGTTCTCCCCGGAAAGAGGCGCGCAATCATGGCCCATTTGTTACCGTACAGGCGGTGCGCCGCCATGAGGCGCTCCTCCTCCTCCTCGGTGAAAGCCCTCCGGTTTATCCTGGGATCCAGCTGATTAAACCAGCGCAGCCTGCAGCTCTTACCTAAAAACAAGAAGAAGCAAGCCCTAGTTTATTTATTAGTCCAGCTTAATTAAAAGAGAGAAAGAATGTGTGAGCAGACCAGATCGGCCGTCCAGCTTCTCGGCGATGAGGTTCCAGTTCTGGGGGCCGTAGAGGGCGACGAGATCCTTGAGCTTGGCATCCTCGGCGGGGCGCCAATGGCCTCTGGCGCAGAGCTTGGACTGGGCCATCATGTCCTTGCTTGCAGACCCATGCATGTCATCCTCCTCCTCCTCCTCGTTCAACGACGCGTTCAGATCGATCGCTTCGTTGTTTGCTTCTTCGGAGAATGGGAAACCCCATTCGTCGGCGTACACCATTCACACACACACACACACACACACAATAGTGGAGTAGTATATATATAAAGTAAAGATAAAGATTGAGTTGAATTTGTTGTGGATTATGATGATGATGTGTGGAATGGAGAAGGCTTTGTCTGAATTGAAAACATACTATTTAGGAGATACTGTTACGAGTTCTGATTAAGGAAGGAAACAAAGATCTGGGGAAGAGAGAGAGAGAGAGGGGAATGGTGGGTTTGGTTTGTGTTTGGGAGTGAACAATCTTGGGAACAGAAGACAGCAGCGGAAAGTATGAGTAGCAGAGATCTCAACACAGATCATCATCATCATCACTTCTCTATCGCCATTCCTAACCCCCACTGTGTTTTACTGCACACACATTTAATTTCACCACCTCCTCCTATTTATACTTCCATTTTCATTCTCTACACTTCACATTCTGTAATTATACTGATTCTTCTTTATTACCGCACTCGCCACTCCCCTCTCTCATAGTACAAATCTAATCTCCAAATTCAAATCATCAATTCAACTTTTTACCTAAGGATAGTTTAGTACTTTCTCGGTCCTTCTAGGATAGTTGTTTTAGACATGGAATTTAAGAAAATGACATGGTAAATGTTTAAAATAAGAAAGAGTATGTAGATGGTTTGCCAAAAAATGAAATACTCAACTACCTTTGGACAAGCCAAGAAAAAGATTACGACTCAACTATCTTTAGACGAAAAGAGTATATGGAATTGAAATTGAATGAAATTAAATCTAATTTAATTTTAGATTCTATGTTGTGTAAATTAAGGTAGTAATTAAATTGAAGAATTTACACACATTGGACATGCATATTTTGTATATAGTGAGTGGTGTGTCTAATATATGTGCACAATATGTAAAGTGTATGGATATGTTATAGATATACATAGTAAAAGTATCTAAATTATAGAAAAATAATTCAAATATAAAAATTAAAAATTAAAAATTAAAAATGAGTCCAAAGACTAATAAATTGTTTTTAATTTGTTCACTAACTATATTTATTATTTTAATATTTAATTAACCTCTCAAAATTACTAATATAATTTTATTTTGATTGTACAAAATTTGATTGTTTATCATTACTCTTCCCGTTATCAAATTTAGATCTAGAATTCAAATTATGGAATTTAGATATGTTGGAATCGAAGGCTCCTAATTTCAATTGCGCAAATGGTGCTGTAATCTATTTTACTTTTAGCTACTTAACTTTTGCGTCATCAGTGGCGAAAAGATGATATAATTACGTCATGGAAATCATAGATCAGTTTCTAGCTGTAGCTTTAGTCATAAAAAAATGTATTTTTAGGAAACAAAAAGGGGAAAGCCAATGATATGTAATTTACCTGATTCAAGATTCACAGATTGTTAGGTAAATAATGAATAATCTCAAAGTCTCCACCAAACCCAACTAGTAGGGTTTTAGGGCTCTAGGCTGTCTGTCTGTCTCAACTCTAAACTTTGACAAGAAAGACTCCCAACCTCATGTCTGATCATGAGTTGTTTCATTTATTTTTCACACACTAATAAATTGTTCTCTGCCTTGAAATCGCAATTAGTGTTTCATAGGCTACTATACTGCAAAGTACGAGTATTAAAAAGATATAGATAAGATGATAACATAAGATTAAGATGATAAAATAAGAGAAAGAAGTGAATTAATTAGCCCTCAATTTGTCACATTTCTTTTTTTAGAGACATTCATTTGTCATTGCCCTCAATTTTCATATATATAGAGTGGAGTAGTGCTCCTACAATTTAGTACTACTACTAGTAAATCAGTTTCACGTGAGTGTGCAATATTTTATTACTATATTAAAGGAGTATTTATTGACAGGATACATTTTGACTTATGCACATTTTGATATATCATCAATATTTTTGGATACATGAAATAATAGAATAACTGAGAACATACTATCTTACAGAAAGAATGAACTTTTTTGTGAACAAAAAATAAGTTGCGTTGCGGTAAACCATGAACTGAGGAACTGTAAAATTTTGAAAATAAGAACTTAGATTCAGTTTGATCTTTTTACCGGTTGTAAATCCTACAACTAAAGCCCAAAAAAAAATATTCAGACCTTTCCATTTATTGGTGGCAGTAAATTTAATATGTTTATCACGGTGAAACTATTTTTGGACTAAATCTGTGAAAATTTTATTTTAGTTGAAACTTGAAAGTGTCACTTTTTTTTCACTTTTCTTCAGGAATAATTCTTTAAATGCCGAAAACTTTATCAATACTCACTCACACGTGGACATATAATTATTATGTGTGCGCGAATGTAAAAACTTAACTGATTAAATAATATCTAAACGTAATTTCAGATCTTTTTATTTGACATAAATGAAATTAAGTCTGAAAAATTAATAAATGGGTAAACCCCATAAATTCACCAGAAACTTTTTACAGTCAAAGCAATAAATGGATTTGACCCAACTCATCGACATGTATGTCCAGAGTCATATGAATGCATCCCCAAAAAAAAAAAAAATTATTGGTTGGCGAATTCATTCCCAGCTACTGTAGTTTATACTTTATATAGTGTAATGTTATTGTAGAAGAATGTGTGTGGGCTTGTGTGTTTATTGAAGTTGAAGCTATATCCTAGAATTGCAATTTTTGCTGTTTAATTATTACAAACTTACAATATGCAGTGCTTAGTTTTGTTGCGAGAATATAGTATAGTAGTAGTACATATTACATATCTATTTTACTGCTTGAGACATAATTAGGTATTTAGGTTGGAATGAATTTTTATATTTGTTTTTTTTGACGAGAACATGTTACTCCCTCCGTCCCAGATTAAAAGTCATTTTTTTTCATAAAAGTCTATTCCAGTTTAAGAGTCACTTTTAGAATTTTCTATATTTGGTCATACAATTTTACCCAATTCTTTATCAAAATTATATAAAAATGTCATTATCTACATTAAAATATATCAAAACAAAAATCAAAAGTCAAAAGGGACCCACCTTCAACCAACTCCACCATCTCACTTCATTTATTACACACTCCACCATTTCACTTTATTTATTACACACTTCAACTCTTTCTTAAAATCCGAGCCATAACAATAAGTGACTCTAAATGTGGGACGGAGGGAGTATAACAGAAGTCTGAGACAAGTATAGTAATGTGAGGTTGGTTCATTATTATGGAACTTAAATGTTAAGTACTACCTAATCATGCGTGGAAAATACTTACAATGATATAATTGTGCAAAATACTTAAAACGTTAAGAATATGACAATTTTTTAAAGAGAGAAACTTTTCTGCGCACCAAGCGTTTCGCTTGGTAAAGCATATATAATTACAATTGATTAAATAATTAATAAACTTGTTAATGAATTAACTAATGATGTTTTTGAGTGGTTCCCATTTGGGAGAGCGCCCAAAGAAAACATCTCTTTTCTAAAATATGATAAATTGCAATTTAATTGGTAACATCTTTTTCTTTTACTTAAATACATTTGGATTCAGCCATCACGAAATAGATATAGAATATTAATGATCATCATTTAAACAATATATGTTCATAAAATTACTTTGCACTCTAATCCGCCAACCATTCCATGTCAGGCATTTGGGTGTCACATAAAAATTAATCTCTTTTGATTTATCAATACTAGTATACAAATTATTATCCACAAAATATGAATTTAGTTAATATTCGTATTATATGACCAACCATTTTGTTTCATCCTCATTCTCATCTTTTATGTGAAACACATTTATTCATACACTAAATCGTACAATCATAAAAAAATAACTTTCATTAATTAAAATGCATGTCACATTCAACTAGACCATTCTAATGTACAGTACTAGTAATTATAGTATACTATTATCTTCATTTTTAATACACGGGAAATGATAACTAAATAGTAGTACGACGGTCTAGTATATCATCAATACAGAGAATTGCAAAATAAAGAGTAGTACAAATAGATATAGAAAAATAATTGAAAAAGAAGAGCCATGCGTGTGTGTATGATTTGAGTAGGTTTCCAGACAAGGACAATCTAATATCTGGTCTGCAACTTTTCGGACCATAAAGATATACCACTATTATTATTATTATATCACAGATAAACTTTATAATTTCTCATCACTGCGTGTCTGTGTGTTTTGCCAGTACACAATTTTAACATTTGCTAGACTCCAATCCAATCCCCAGAGATTTTGTACATTATTTACACTTACACGCACGCACACCCACACGTGTGTGTGTTCATGATTCATGTAGTCAATAAAAGTGTGTATGCATAATCAAGATATTAAAAGAAATATGGTTATGCATATAAAAACAAGTTTATAAAATCTTGGAGCATATGCTCAAACAAGAGAAGAAGCAAACACCCACGCAGAAGACGATCACCTTGTTGGGAGAGTGTTTGCTTCTTCTCTTGTTTTATGGCCTGATGTCTGCTTTAAATTGAGTGACTCTTGGTTGATGTTTCTGGCTGCTAGCTACGTCATTTCTATTGGTTAGTGTCTCTCTGGTTCAATCGCATGCCATTTTCAAAAAAACCTCTATCTCTAAAGTCCAAATTATAAATCAGCACATGTAGGAATTGGATCATCAAGTTTACAAGCTCTAGGTTCGTTTACTTTACCATTTGGTCTACTTCATTCGTCCCATTATATTCTCTATTATTTTTCTACAATTTTAATCGCCTCACTTAAGTCATTAATACTACTATTTTAAAAAAAAATTGAGATGAAGAATTGCAACATAGTAGTACTAAAAGTTTGGATTCAATCAAAACCAGTCCTAATGTCCTATATGATTTTTATTTGATCAATCAATCCTCATATTCTCAATATCTATTTAATAGAGTACATGAACTTGATTTAAAAAAAATGTAGGTTGTTTATACTAACTTAAATCCTGGGTAGGCCATGGTGCTGGTCATCTCCAACCATAAATTTCAGATCACGATAGAGTGATAATTTTAATTTGTGTGAATATTTTCGTAAAAATAATAATTGGGTGTTTTATATATCTGCGAAACTGTCAATCCAGTCCCACACGTGTGCCTCCACACTGAATCGCACGTGGGAAAGCTTCCCCACTTTTGATACTTTTATTGACTGCACCACGAATAATTGATGGCATATAGGTTGCCTTTTTACGCTTGAACTGTTTTCTATATGTATCCCACTCATCTAGATTAATTTTTTTCGATAATATTTCTACTTTTGATTTGATGACAGCTGGAATTAGGTTCCAATTTCCCCTCCTCTAAACTTTACCGAATAATTGGAAGTAAGAAAATCTATGAATTTTAGGAAATTTACTTCATTTTCATGAAAAGAGGAAAACATATTAGCATTGTAAATAAATGGAGTAAGTACTATATAATATATATATATATATATATATATATATGGACAAGGAACTTAAAATTAATTTAGTAAGTTTATGATAAATGACAATGGATTAGAGCATTAACATGGATTGAGTATAAGTTGTTTGATAATTGAGCTTATGTGCTCTTCCATACTACTATGATAGTACTATCTACTACTCCTATAAAGCTACCATTACGAAATTGAGCATGTCCATATTTCTTCAACTAGATCATGTTACTTTTTATTGTGTGTTGCTTCATGGCAAGTTGGTAAATTTGGAAGTTCGTGGATGCCGATTTGGGGTTCACTTGCATTCAAAAGTCGATATTGTCTTTGTTTGGTCAATTAGAATGGAATGCCTAATTAATGTGAATTAATGAATAAAAGAAACATAGTAATTATTTATCTCAACTCTGAGTGATCTACTGCTCACTCCACTCTCGGCTCTCAAACTCTCACTCTCTCTCCAATTAAAGAGCCGTTGGGAGTTTTCAAAATTAATTTGTTTACAAAACCAATTTTTGGGACACATGGCATGCTGTGATTGGAGGAAACAATAGTAGCAAAGTTTTGATTGATTTGAAGAAATGGTGAGAAATTGAAGAATTGGTTAGTGAAGGTGCAAGTTGTGACAGTTGAATGAAAAAGCAAGACCAAAATGAGCATCTATGAAGAAATGATTCTAGCGTTACACGAGAAGATGGCAACAAAGACTAGTCCGTAGGTAGAGATCATATATGGTGATAGTAAAAAGCGCACATGCATGTGGACATCAACCACCATTTATTTAATTCAAACATTATTCCCAATTCAATTCATCATTATGCTATTCGCCTATACCTATACATATAAACAAGTTCTAGTAACAACTTTTTTTTATTTTAAAATCACAATTTTGAGAACTGAAAATCATTGATTTGTTCACTAATATTTATAAAAATCAGCAAACTGATATTGAGTAGGAAACTGATAAGTTTTGTTATACCAATTGATATTAATGAATCGATTATTTACCATATAGGAAGTACTCCTACTAGTATATAGCAAAGAAAAGGTGATGAGAGAGAGGGAAGCACAAGAATAGTAGAGTTGATGAAGATGAAATGAGTTGATAATTGGATGACCCACCATATATAAGTAGGACTGATGGCATGAGATTCTGTTGGGTGTGTTTCCTTTGGAAGTATGTGGCTCAGCCTCACATATATTCAATGATGCTCTCTCTCTAGCCAGGGTTCCCACCTCTTTCAGTCACTACCAGACAATTACATCAACATATATACATACATGCATTAATACATACATGTAGGAGTAGTATTTATGATGAAATTCCGGGGCACAACCAAACAAGAAATGTGAAGTTAGATATGAAGCATGAAAATCAGTTAAATTTGTCCAAATGGTGCAGGCACAAGTGGGAAAGTGTTCTTGTCACCTTACACTTGCAGGGTCAAGTTCAATAAAATTTATTCACTAATTTTAACCGACTACCTAATTATGTTGTTACTTAATTACTACTAATTACGGACTAAGTACATTCGGATATTCCTTTTATGTGATTATGGCCCGTGACACTCATGATTATTGATTATATACAAAATTTTGCCAAATTAATCTAGAGTGAATGGTACCATGTCCGTGTGTTGCGGTAATTAATTAGGCACCATAGTTGCATTTAAGACACAAACCAGAGTACAACCGTAAAATATTGTACGATTGACTTTATTATTATATATATGTCATGTTCTTAAATTAGGTTGGTGACTACATGTATATTTACATTGTGTGACCAGAAATTTTACCGCAATTTCTGTATTAATCATGACTCCAAACTATTAATTAAAACATAACCCGTTTTCTAATTTTTTTAGAAATGAATTCTTTTGATCTCACGATAAGGATTCGATTAATATCATGAAATTGGAATTGTGTTGGGATAGAAATTTTATAAATTGAATTCAAAGCCATAATATTCTAATTATATGGTAAATCTTTTGCTCGACATAACTAATTAAGTAATTGATATAGACTTATACTGTTTTATGTTCAAATTTTTTTATTTGGAATGTCAAAAAAATCAACCAAAAATTTACATGGATTTTTAATTGAATATTTTAAAAAAATTTATTTATATACATTACGTTTTTATATATTAGTACTACTACTTTTTAATACATTTTGAGTTGTTAGCATGAGTGTATGTAATGCGAACACATAAGTTCGCCATCGCGCGCAATGCCATATCCTGTGCCCGATGATTGAGGGAGAATGGAGTTTCGGTTCAAGAAAAGGCTCTCAAAGGGACCAAAGGACCCTATTCGACTAATTGAAACCTTGAGCACCTCCGACCAAAGGACCAAAGAACCCTATCCGACTCATACCAGATCGTGTGAGATGCAGAAGAAACTTTTAAGTTAGAAAGTGCTCTTTTTGATGTGTTATTTCCCTCCTCAATAAATAGGATTTTTAGGGTTTATTTTAAGTAGAATGTTTTGAGTTGTATAGCCTCCATAGGGTGAGTTCTTTCCCTTATAAGATGGAGATGTGTGTTCGAAATTCCATTGTAAGGGCTATTGTTGCATTATGGTTTATCCATTTTATATAATCAAATAATGGATTTTGAATTAAAGATTCAAATTATAAATTGAAGCCATCAATTTTGTGGTCACATGTGGACCCTCCTATATATTTACTAACTTCTCCATTCGTGAAACATAGTTTTATTTGTGAACGACACGAGTTTTAATGCATAATTGACAAAGTTGAAGGAAGAAAGATAAAAATTATTAGGAGAATTTCATATGTAGAAATGAGAATAATTTTGGTTAAATAAGACTATTTTTCTTGGAGGACGTGAGTAGTTTGCATTTTGATTGCTTATTCAAATGGATGATAAGTTTTGTAAATGCTTCTCTTGATATTCCTTCGGGAACATTGAAGCAGTGTAAGTCTTCTCTCCAGAGAGGTACCTCTATAGATTAAATCTCACCCCTTCTCTTACTTCTCCAAAAAAAGAGTTTAATTTCTAAATGGATTAATTTTAGAAACCCTTAAGAAATCTTACATTAAAGGCCTGAACTCTCTGAAAAAGTGCACAAGGATGACATTGTGAATACGATTATTGTTGGCCACAATCCTTTCCTCATTAAATTCATTGTTCCCTTTCAACCATTTATTAACTTCGACAAAATCAGAACTTGTATTCCACGATTTCTTTCCTTTTTAAATTCCCATTGAGCCAAATTACCGATGCATGTTTGATAACAAAACGATAAAATGCAAGTTAAATGACATCATTACACCTTTTTGGATGGCCTAGTACGTTGAGAATGTTCCCTAAAATAAAATAATGGTAGATTTAAATTTCACTATTGCCTCTATTGGGTTAAGTTTTGCATTACTTTATTCTAAGTTTACTTTGAAGGCTGGAGTAGGGATGTGAGTTTATCAACCCAGATAACTATTGCTAGATGCCATAAAATATGCGTATCTAGATATGTAGTACTTCCTCCGTTCCACAGTAATAGAGACATTTCATTTTTTACACTCGTTTTGAAAAAATAATATTAAATAGTTAAAGTGGAGAGAGAGTAAAGTAAGAGAGAAAATAATGTAGAGAAGAGTTTTATCTACAATATTCTCTCTTATTTTATTTTTTTCTCCACTTTAACTATTTATAATTATTTTTTCAAAATGAGTACGCAAAATGAAATACCTCTATTACTGTGGAACGAATGGAGTAATAACTAATAAATGTAGCACATGGTATGATTTATGATCAGCTATAGAATGAGATGGATAAATAGTAGAAAATAGTAACTTATAGAAACTCGTTAGGACATAAACAGGACGTCTATTAGTGAAATGTTTAAAAATTAAAATAGCTAAATTGTATAGATGGGTTTGTTGTATAGAGTATAACATACGGAGTACATGTATACAAATTATTAGTCTTCACCTGTAAAAAAATAATTTTGAGAAAAGGGTAAAAAAAAAACACCCTCAATGATCACACATTAGAACATCTCTAAATCCTTAATTTATTTAATTAGGTACAGTTAAACCCTTAGGACCCGATTAGTTATCGAAAAAATTAATATAATTATAGAATAATATTCCTATAAACATGATTAGTAACCGATTACTTATATATACTGTATTTGAAAACATCAAACGAAATTATTATGATTCTGAACTTATATTAATTAGTTAACTATAATTAATTATTGGTGTAATGAAAATAATAATTTTTTGATTAAATTGTTAATTGATAGTAATAATAATCATAAGATACAAAATTTAATTTTTTTTGAAAAAAAAATACTACTATCTGGTAATGAGGCATTGATGTTTAGAATTACATTAGGGAGAGTTAATTGTACCTAAAAATACATCAAAATATAGTTCAAGCTTGGTGGCCGGTGCAAATGTCGAAGGTTAAATTGTGTACTATATTATAGGATTAGTCAATATGTAAATTATCTGTCGTTTATTTAAGAAATCAATTGGGGGCAGAATTTGATCTTCCAAACTTCTTGTTTCTTTAAATGGCTGTAATCTTCTTAACTAAATATTTGGTATATAAGCATTTTGATGTTAAACATCCAACTAAAAGTAGTTTCAAAATCACACAAACACACACGATCTAATTTATAAAAGGAAAGAAAGTAAATCTGGTAGTGATACTACCAACATAGCCAAAAACCTGCACAGGCAGCTGACATAGAGTACAATGGTGGATACACAGGCCACAGCCAACCATATCAAGAATTATAAAACAAAACATATCAAAAAGCAATTGGAAGCTGACATCACTCTAAATATTTCAAAATAAATCACTGCCATTTGGGTAGAATTTATTCAAACGAATGAAATACTTAGACATAATCAAATAAAAAAGAGATAATAAAGTAAAACGAAGAAAAATAATTAAATTACAAAACCAATCACTTAAAATGGAATAACATAAAATGAAAAAATCATTTATAATGGAATGGAGAAAATATAAAATTTGTGTACTATAAATCATAAAAATAAAATTGGAAAATCCTCATAAAAATTGAGAGCGTGTAGAAAATCGTCATTTGTTTGTCATTACACATAGACTAAAATATCCCTAAGGGCTAGAGGGTATTTTGGACACAAAAAAATTCCAAAATGTATAAAAATTTCATCCAGGACATCAAAGTCTAACGACATGTGAGGATATATTAAAAGTTTGAGTAACCGAATTTAATACGAATTCTAAATTTATGTACCAAAAATGTAGTTCACCCTAGTAAGATATGGAATTGCAATAATATTTATTAATACTTCATCCATCCCCAGAAACAGACAAACTTGTAAATGATACGAATTTTAACGTGCAATTGGTAAAATATGAGAGATGTGAGAAAAACTAAGAAAAATGAATGGAAAAGATAATGGAAGACGACTCATCCTTGGTCGGCACAGGATTTTATGAAAATTAACTTTGTGCGTTGAGTTTGAGATAATAAAGTAAGAGAGGTGAGATTAAATAGAGTTAAATGTATGTCTATTTTTAATAATGAGTCATCTTAATTTGAACAAATCAGAAAGAAAAATAGGTCATTTTTTGGTGGGACGGAGGGAGGAGTAGTAAAAAAACACTCCTCTCATCCCGCAATAGGAGTCATATTTGTTTATTGCACGAGTTTTAAGAAATGTAAAGAAAAATGGGTTGAATAAGTTGGTGGAATATGTGTCAACTTATATATATTAGTTTTATACCTAATAAAATGTGAGTATAATAAGTTGGTGTGACGTGATACCTATTTATCATTTATGGTAAAAGTGAAATAGGACTCTTATTGTGAAATAGGACCAAAATAGCAAAACAGAATTCTTATTGTGTGTGACATGGAGTAAAAATGTGAAGAGGTGAAGAAGAAATAAATGTTGGTAGAGGTGAAGTTGGGTGTTGGCGTTTCCAATGAAATGGCAGAGAGATGGTAACGAGTGAGATGAAGCCCCAATATTGTTGCAGGTGCTGCTGCTGCTCTTACTTGCATAATTGCATTCAGAAAGTACTGACAAGGGCATTCTTGGTATTTCACTTTATAATAGAGATTAATGTATTGGGATGAGAGATTCCATGATAACGTATCTTAAACCTGCCAAACTAAGTGAAGGCTTTGTCCTTTGTTGCCATTGGAGCTGCAGATTTTAAGCATTCCCATTTAAGCATTGCCTACTGAAACCCTACTACTCTACTGTCCTCCTCCTCTCCCCATTCAGTATTCATTCATTTTTTTTACTAAAAACCAAAGATGTAAACACATCCCATGATCTCAGCATTTGGCATGACAGCCTTCTGCAACACTCAACCTGAAACTCTTATTCATACAGACAACCCCATTATTATTGTTTCTATTAGAATTATTGAACCCAAAATTACAACATACTACTACTAGCTGGATGGACTTAAATTTACTACACATGTGTTTATGTGTTTATGTTTGTGTTGTGTGGAGTTCCAATAACATCAAATCAATTATCTTTTAGAGTGGCACAATGCCCACAGTAACTGATACAGGTAAAAAGCCTGACTCTTTCTATTGAAATATAGCCATCTCAATTCTGTTATCTTCTTATTTTTCAATTACTAATGCAATTACTACTAATAAATGGGGAAAACAACTTTTCCAACGGAAATGTGAAAATGCCAATTATAGTATTGACTAGGCAATTTCATAGCTTGTAGGGGCTTTAGCTGAATGAATTGATATACAGGAATGTCATCAACCCTTTATACATCTTGTACAGTACTGCTTTTACAACGGAAGTCTGTCATCAAATACTATAATTGATCCTTGAGCACTACACTATTCACTTTCCATTCAACACTATTCACTACAATGGTTATTACTACTCCAGTAGGAGTATTTCTTATTTTAATTTCTTTCATGCTTATAAAACTCGAATTAAATTTGCTTAATTATAAACAAAAATTATTAAAAGCGCATACTTGTAATGATCAAAACATTAGTACTACATAGCTAAAATAATTATACTATAATTTAAGTAGGACATCAACTTGTTCAGTTATACCCGACCGCCTAGTTACAAAGCCATAGTGCAAGTGAAAAAAAAGGAAGAATGTGAAGGTGTGAAAAATGTGTAAATCTATAGATGAAAAAAAAATCAGATTATAAAATTGAAAATAAATTAAAGCAAGTACACATGTTGCCATATGATTGGCCCACGAATGCGTGCTCAAGCACGCATGTGTGTGTTAATATCTTTGTGTTCATGACGTTTAAGCGCCACAGCAGTCCATAGTCTAAGAGTATAGCAAAATATCAAACAGAGTGAATTTATTAGTAGACGATTACATGACATAGTTGGGCAGAACACATTTATAAGGTAAAATTATTTCATAATTTATTCAGGTTTTTTTAAATGTTCGTTTGTAGCCTAAGACAAACGGAGTACCAATTTTAGAAGGCAAGTTGAAGTCGAAACTTGAGGAGTAACTGGACCATTACAATTGAGAAAAGAGGGAGAGCATAGGCAGCATTACTTGATGCATCCTCATTTGAACTATTGCCATGAAAAAAGAGATGATGTTGAATGGGATACAGAGAAAGATTTCAAGAAGTTTTTCCAATTATCTGCACTTTAAGAGCCAAGACTTGGCAATGGCAAGCATTAGAAGTCTCTGAAAACATCCCCATGACACTCTCTTTATTCATTGGATGGAGATACCAGTGGCTTTTTTTGGCATTTTAGCTGTCGTTTTTGGACCACATAACTTGTGTGTGTTGTGGGAATGCTTCCCTTTGATAGCGATTCACAGTCGCATTCATGTTTCTGGGATTCTCAACTTGTCCATTTTGTGATCGTGCCATTCATTAAAGAATTCGAAAGATGTCTAGTGTCATGAAATTATGTTGTATCCCCTCTGCATAGATGAAGTGGGTTACTTGGTTGGTGTCTATGGATTCCGTTTTACTATATTCTTCTGATAAAATAATTAATGCGACTATTTGCAACAAGAAAACAGATTTATCCATCAACCCAAACTAATAAAACATTCCCAATATTAGTAACAAACAATATAGTTGATGTATTTTAGCAAGAAATAACATTCTATTTCTTCAAATGTATATGTGTTGACTCCATTTCCACTAACTTCAATTTTTATTCTTTACACACTTTATGGCCACCAATAATATGGCCAAAGTAGCATCACACAATTACAACATTGGTAATCATCAACAACCTACCATGGGACTGAATCCCATTTACTTGTAATGAATAGTAGTATATGTGCAGAAATCCAATGAGATTGAATCAATTAACAATTATCAGTATCTCAGAGGAGAAGAGGTGGCACAATGCCCACAGTAACTGAAAATCTGATTCATGCAGCAAAGTGATTAAACATCTTGTACAGCAATAAATAAAGCCTGACTCTTTTACAGCATTATAGCCTTCTGAATTCTGTTATACTATCATCTTATCTTCAAGCACATCACATTTACAAATTTATTGGAACTAATACATTCATTATAATAGTATATGGAGTAAAAAAAACTTTTCAAACAGAATTGTGAAATGTGCCAATTATAGTATTGACTAGGCAGCTTCACAGCATGTAGGGGCTGTAGCTGAATGCATTTTAAAGAGGAAGAGGCAATGTCAAGCTTTCAAGGAGCTTTATGCATTTTGTACAGTGGTGCTTTTACAACCAAAGTCTACTATGGGATGTGAGTAAGTGTAAACCAAAACACTAAATACTATCAAAGATTCTTAACTTGAGAATTTATTAGTAGGTGTTTATGTTTATCTGTTGCCTTAAGACAAACTATCCATTTTTTAGGGCAAGTTAAACTTCAGTCCACATTTTTATGAGCTTTAAACTTCAGAATTAATTGGATTGTTACAATTCAGAACAAGGGTTTATAAAATGAAGAGGGATAGTACGCAACATCACTTGATATATTCTTACATTCTGCGTTTGTAACATGAAAAAGGATTTATTTGAACCTATTGCCATCATGCCATGAGAAACTAGAGCATGTGGAATGGGATAAAAATGAAGTAAAGTGGACTCAAGGTTATTAAGATTTCCAGAAGTTATCAGTTGATCTACATCAAGTCTCTCCATTTTCCAATCACCTGAAGGTTACCACACCAAAGAAGTTGAATTGAATTTATTAGAGCAAAGGCTGGAGAGTGGGTGCTCACACACCGACATCTGCTCATCCCCACTTTGTTAGACGGTTATCAAGCAGGCAAACATGTCTTACAATAGCTGCTAGGGTTAAGCCTCCAGAACCGGAGAAATCAAGACTGGGATTGTTTACTTAAAAATGACAAGATAATAAGGAAGAGAATACCAAGCAAGAGATATATTCCGATGTGCGTTTTAGTTGGCAACACACTACAAAGTACAATCTATAGCTTCATCAGCCCGAATCAGAGTGTATACAAATTACACCACCAAGACAGGAATCACTACATTCAAATTGGTACAATCCTACATCCAATACTATATCTCACACTTGCTGCATTAGAGACAACAAATCACCAACGAATACAGCAAGATGCAAAGTAGTATGTAAACAAACTCATCGTGAAAACAGTAAAATTCAACACTCCCTAGTCCCAACCAATGCATATACTATAACATAAACATGAAGGACAACACAATAACCAAACTTGTGGAATTTTAAATTCAGTATGTGAGGCTAAAGCTCTGGACACATAGCAAAAATTAACAAGAATTGACATTTTTCATCTATAAAGAGTTAAATAATCAACCCCAAAACAATCATATCATATACAAATGTGAAAAGAGTGGCAACTTACATAAAGCTAGGATGATCTTGATTCCACCATCTGCAGTCGCCTCTCAATCAACAGCGCATTGAACTCCCCATCACTAACCTTCAACATATCCGACAACGGCATAGAAAATCCATGCTCCATCAAAAGCCTGTGGCGCGGCTTAATCTTCCTCTCCAAGCTAAACGAAAAATACTGCGGAAAACGCTTAATTTCCACCAAATCCCCATTCATTTCCTTCAAGAAATACTCCACCTTGGGCACGTAATTACTCTCCACACTAAATGTCAACAGCCCCGGCGACCTCAGCACCATATTCCTTACTTCATCATACGCAAACCCTAGCCCCACCAAAAAATCAATCTTGGGCTTCAAAGTAAACTCGACGCTAGAAACCAGCAACATCGTGGTCTGAGCGGTCAATTCATTTGATCCCGAAAACCCCAATTCAGTCAGGAATTGAAACGCCGGTCTCAATTGAGTATCCGGATCGGAAACAAGGAGCCTAGGGCAACGAATTATCGCCTTCCTGATATCGGGAAATGGAATTCGGACAACGTTGATTAGAAAATCGAAAATTGGGTATATATCCGCGTAAGGATCGGCGGTGAGAAGCTGCGGGTACATGTCGAGAATGCGGCCGGCAGAGGCGAGCTCGACGCCCATGGATGAGAGGCATTGGGTGACGGAGAGGAGAGTGGAAATAGGGGCAGAACGGAGATTAGGATTTTTGTGGAGGGCTTTTGTGGGATTTACTCTCAGGAATTGGAGGTATCGTACCTTCTGTCGGAACCTCAAGCCGGGGTCGGCGGCGACGGCGGTGGTGGGAAGCAGGGTTTTGAGGTTATTTTGGGTATTTTTAAGTTTTGGAAGGATGGCGATTTGCATTATCATTTTCAGCGAAAATGGCTTCTTCTTTTTTTAATTCGAACATTCAAATAAAAGATAGCTTACGGATTGGGCCTATAATATTACTAAACCAGTTGGAACAAAATGGGCCTTTAAATTGATATGTTACATTAATTTTTAATTGACAAAAAAGAGAGGCTGATTAGTAAAAATGATAGATGGGCTTAATTAAGTGGGCTATGGGCCTTATTTCATCTATAGTTCGTGAATTTAAATGAGGAGGATAATTCTCATTGCTTGTTTTGGAATTTGGAGTTGCTAACGAAATAAATTATTCCAACATTTTTATTTTACTTATCTCTATATGCTCACCATTTTTATCATCGCTCCACTTTGATTTATGCTACCTCAAAAGTTGGTTGCATATTTTTATTTTAGATATCTCATTCTGATGGACACATTTTCTAATATATGAATATCAATATCTCTATTTATTCTTTTTTCACTAAGTCCAAATAATAAAAAAGAAATTATATATACAATATGGACAAAAGGAATATCATAATTAAGCATAGGTGTGAGAAGAATAGGAGAAAGTTTAGATTTTAGCGAGTCGCGGGGCTCGAGAGTCGATAGAGGCATGGCTCAGAGTTGAAGACTACGCATTCATTTGACTTCACCTTTTTTATGGATTTCACTTTCCAAGGTGTTGAATGCTGCTCATTACTCATTACCTTTCACCCATTTCACTCAAGCTCTTTTCTTATTAAGAACTAGTAACCGTCTGGGACAGCAAATACAAATAACTACTCCCTCCATAGTTCATCTCAACTAAATTATTATCTCTCTAATTTTTCAACACAATTTCTTAATCTTCATGCGCAAAAATTATAGCTCAACTTAATTGAAATGGGAGAGTACTTTTATTTTATCTGATTTAAAATCAAGTACTCCCTCATCACCAAACATCTCATTTTGCTACTTTCTTCCTTCCATCAATAAAAATCTTATTTACTTTTTACCATTTTTAGTATTAGACCTCTATATTCAACCAACTTTACCTTAATCACATTTCATTATAAAATTAATATTCCTTATGTCTCACAATAAAAGTCACATTTCACTTTTACCATTAGGTTTCACATTCCACTAACTCAGTTCATTTACATTATATTAAAAAACCATCAATATAAAAAAGTGGACTTCATATTTCATTAACTTTTTCAATCCACTATTTTTTACATGTCTTAAAATCTGTGCTCACGTCAAATGTGACTCTTAGGTATACAATAGTAGAACTCACATTTCATTAGCCTTTTTCCCACTCACTTTCTATTATAAGTATTTTCTAAAATTTGTGTCATGTGAAATGTGGACTTATAATTGTTGATGGAGGGAGTATACAAAATAAAAAATTGCTAAAATTAAATAATTTTGGACAAATCTCAAAGAAATATAAGAAAGAAACTTTTTAAATAAAGATAAGAAATAGAATTCCACGCGTTTTCACTTTTCTTTCTTGTTTTTGTATTTTAGCCAAATTATTTATGTGGTGGACATGAGATGCATATTTTAGCCACATGTAGGTGTCACTGTCCAAATTAGCCCACACATACACGATCAAATCTATAATCAATCTCCTTTTTTTGTGTTTTTGCAGTTACTAAACAGTTAGTTTAAAAATTGCAATCGCCAAAGAAGCATACTTAATAGAAAACGCGAATGAAAAGTATACGCAATTCATACCAACGAGGCAATACATGGTAGCAATGTCAAATTAAATTTTGTTAGTATATGATTTTCACGTACATTATGCAAAGTGAAACAATTATTAAAGTAAATAAGGCCAAAGAGTGATCATATTGATACATTGGTATCTATCTGTAATGAGAACACGTTGTGGCTGGTCATGGTCTCGAATTTCGACCCATATGGCTACCAATTAATACCAAATTTTATTCAAATTTCGATAGTCACAACACGAATTTGATTGTACCCACCATCAACATCAACTCATATGATAAATATGTCTGATAAAGAGTTCTGGTTTGGGGTGTGTGTTTGACAATTATACGTACAAATGTAAAATAGTTCTTGGTTCATGAAATTCTTATCTTAATTGGAATTGCAATGAATTGATGTTTCTTTTGAATATAATTGACCACGAATTTATGAAATCGATAGTGTATATTTATACCAATTATTAGCGATGGATGTAAGCTTAGATTAATATAGTAAGGTGAATCCGAGTACAAATCGTACTTGGTCTGGTTAAAGATGGTCCAATTTCACTACAACAAAAAATACATTTAAGGACATTTTTAATTCTATTAGGTACACTAGTTTGTGTGTCTAATTATATCACCAAAGCTTTATTAAGTGTTCTTATTGTTAGTGTTCCAACTAGTCCGCAGGAGCGGCGCAGTTGGCAATGGAGGGGAAGATCTTGCTGCAATGAGCCTGAGTTTAAATCTTACTATCGTCGTGTATTTGCTTTCATCTCTCAGGTACAAATGTGAGGTCTTGGGAGATGAGCTTTTGGCAGCCAGTGGGTTAAGGCCTCCCTCTTAACGAGCTACTGTGTACCCTGATTGAACACCATCACATGATGTCGGGCCGGAATGTGGGGAGCCGCCAAGGCGACATAATCATCTCTTTAGCGGCAATTGTTAGTGTCCCAACTAATGTTAGGGGACACATCCAAAGCCTTTGTCCTAGCGGCAAAGAGTTTAGATATTATTGTATGAGGTGCCAAGTTGACATCAGTTGTTACTTATAGAAGTTTATTTTTAAAAAAAATCTAAAGTTAGGGGACAAAAATAGAAACGTTTTAAATGAGCAAAAGAATAAGATAATTTGTCTCAATTTAGAGACACTTTCTATTGTGTCCTAAATTATATTTTAAAAAACTCAAACTCTAATAATTGTAACTTAATATTTGTGTCCTAAATGATACTCCCTTCGTCCCACATTATTTGAGGCATTTCTTTTCGGCACGGGATTTAAGAAAGTTATGTTTATTGAGTTAAATAAAGTAGAGAAGGGAATAAAATAAGAGAAAGAAGAGAGATTAAAGTAAAAGAAATAATAAAATAGATCTGATTAGATGTTTTATTTTTAGCCAAAAAGAGAAATGTCTCAAGTAACTTGGGACAATCTAAAAAGGAATACGACTCAAGTAACTTGGGACGGAGGAAGTAAGTTTTTTTTTAGTGTTTATTTAATACTTATACTATAATGTTTTTAAGAATTCAACATTTGTTCAACCTTAAATAATGTTCAAAACTCATGTAGTCTAGTGTTTGGGAAATACAAGGAAAATTATATTATTCCTATTTAACAGAAGATTCTGTTTGACTAGGTGATCATTTTGTCCAAAGAATGGTATTCGTATATCCAAGACCAGGTATTTCACTAACTTTAATTAATTAATCATTTAGTTTTGGTGAACTTGTTAGATCTAGTTTTTTTTGGAAAATTTAACTCAGAGTAATAAAATCTCTAAATATGAAAGATTGTTATGTCTAAAAGGCAAAGTTGTTGAATAAAATTTCAGGAGAAAATGTTCAGACGTAACAAGCTGGGCTATAGGTGAAGTATTACCTCATTTTGTCCCCGAGTATAAATTAATTTCTAATGAAATACTTGAATTTGTTATGAAACACTGTGTATTTCTCTTGAAAAATCATCAAATAAAAAATACATCTTGTCTTTCTTTTGGACACTAGATTTAAGAAAATGATGTTAGAAGATTTAAGTGGAGAAAAAATAAAGTAAAATAGAGAATAGGGTAGGGAAATAAAGAAAGAATAAAGTAGAAAGAAAGAAAAAAATAAAAGGAAGTAAAGTGTCAGGTTAATGGAAATGACTGTGGAATGAAATATGAATTGTTTACGGTGGGATGGAGGAGCAATGTATTTCATGAGCAATGGATTTGAAACTTAGATCGCAAATCAATCTACAAAAGATGAATGAACAGGTTATCTTTACGAGTA
Source organism: Salvia hispanica (assembly GCF_023119035.1). NCBI lineage: Eukaryota > Viridiplantae > Streptophyta > Magnoliopsida > Lamiales > Lamiaceae > Salvia > Salvia hispanica. Next base: position 19,306,325 of record NC_062966.1, read on the forward strand.
GTACTACTAATTTTGGAGAAATATTCAGCATTGGTGAAACCAAATTCCATAGTCTTTATGTTGGAGTATTATATAAATTTGCATAACCCTATTATTCATTGATGCAAATCTTCCCATAAATTGTAGTGCTTGATGGTCTTTTCATTTCTGTAATTACATTAATTTCAATTGATAACCTGTTTTTTTGGCTAAACAGGGTGCCGACACTATAGCCAGGCAAAGTTGGGCCTATAATGTTAATGTAGTTTTAGGTCCAAGCCCAATAAAAGCTCAATTAATTGTACCTACACCACAGTAAAGAGCCTCCAAAATCAAAATAAGTATTGAATTCACTCATTATTTTATCATTTTCAAAATAGGTCGTTCAAATAAAATTCAACAATTAAAAATAAACAAGAGAGGTGTAACAAGAAACAAGCCATTTCATTAAAATTTAATTACATATTGATCTTCAAAACAGGACAAAAATAGTAATATAAGCCTTGAATAGGAAGCGGGTGGTAATATATCCACCTCAGCCATCTTCTGCCTCTCAAGCGACAGTAAAATAGTTCCCATCAAGTTAGCAAAATTTTAAAAAATAAAAATAAAATTCCCAAAACAATAGCCTCAAGTCAAGAGCAAGAAAGAGAATCCCACCCCCACACATTCGTGATTCCCATTTCAACCCCAAAAAGACAAGGACCATTTAAAATTAGCCCCTTCTATTTCTTTTTTCTACTCACGCTACTACCTTATCTTATAATAACACTAGCAACCTAACTTAGGTGTGACCATATATTATAAATATAAAATTCATAGATAATTCAATTCAACGGAACTGAGCCCCGGAGTAGGTCTGGCCGAAGGACCACCCGGCAGGAGCCGCGTTGTTAGAGATGAGGGTGCGGCCGTCGCTGGTGGTGACCTTGAAGGAGAGGCTCTGGCCGTTGAGGTTGCTGTTGCTCTGCCAGTTCTGGCCCCAGTTCCTCGACATCGCCTGCCACCCGGTCCTCGACCCCTTGACCGACACCGAGTGCACGTCCCCGGCACCGCCGACGTTGGTGATGAGCACTAGGTTGAAGAAGGAGTGCCCATTGATGGTGAACCTAATTCCACCCCTTCTACGGCATGCTACCCTGCAACATTTAACACCATGTACAAAATTGTAAATAAAACTATTGTTTCAATTTCAATCTCAATTTCAAATAAAATAATTATACTAGTCCTAGTACTTTGTCACATGGGCAGTTGAGTAAATTTAGTATTTCCATACATCTGAGGGGCCTACATGTAAAAACTTAATTGGTTCCTAACAAACTCCACAATTTCTGTTAAAATTATTGGAAACTCGAGTAATATTCCAGTGTTTCACATCAAGCCATTAACGTGACCAAAAAAGCAAGACGCAATTAAAGGAGAAATCAATTAATTATAAAATAAAAATAAAAAGGAAAAAAATGTTACCGGCGGTAAGCGACGGGGACAATGCCGGCGCGGTACTGAGCAATGTGTTGGAAGACGGGCTGAGAGAGGTCGAAGTGGTGGAGGGGAGGGTTGCACCAGCCGCCGGCATTGTTGGGTAGGGCGTTGTTAGGGGGGCAGAAATTGGTGGCCGTGACCAGAATGGAACCTGGCAAGCAGGAGCGCCTGTCGCCGGCGCACCGGATCTCGTAGCAGGAACCGCAGCTCAGGCCGTTGTTGAAGAGAGCAGTACTCAGCGCTGCAGTGTTTGTACCGTAGCCCTGGCTGTACAGATTCCCGTACCCACAGGCGCCGCCTGTTCCCACAAATTCGGGCTCAGCTCACAAAAATTCAAATTAAAATGAAATTAATGTATGAAAAACATACCCATTGTTCCAGAAGCGTCGCTTCCTCCGTAGAAGGTTGCATGGGCGTTAGCCCAGCCACCGCCGTAGGCATTGGCAGCCGACGCCATTGCCAGAAATCCGGCAATGAAGAACCCGAGCAGAGGCATTGATTGATTTCTGGAGAGAGAGGTGGAAGTTGAAGTTGAAGTTGAAGTTGAGGAAAATGGGAGGGGAGAGTGGCGATATAAATAGGGGTAAAGTGCTTCTAAACTGCAACTGCTGTGGGGACCATATACTGTTGGGGGCTTAAACCACCCAACTCCTACCCCAAAATCGTCTTTTCACTCCCCCTCCCACTCCAAATTTCTTTTCTGCCCCTTTAATCACCAATATATAAGTTCTGTGTAAAGTAACATGAAAATACATAAGTTCAGCTCCCGCCACCATTACCCATTTCCTTCTTTTGCTCCATATAACGGATCCAGAATTCGAAAATTGAAGGGACATAATTATATATTTTTCAATTCTATATAATATTCAAGTATCGATTGCGCGTGACAATTATAACTGAAATAAATTATATAAATGAAATAAATACTAAAACATACACTGAGAAATAGGACAAGAATTACGAAATTCCAAGTGGGAATCCACCGATTTCCTTTCCTCTTGATTTAATTTCGCTTACTAGGATTAAAATCTATCAATTCGTAGCATGTGCATAGCAAAAAGACAATATGCCTCAAGCTGCATTTTCTATCTTGTCTTTTCTCTCCTTTGGTTTGATAAATTTCTTTTTGTTTTGAAAAAATTGATTTCTGGACTTTCCTAAAATGTGAATTCAATTTACTATTATTTACAAATTAATTACTTGGAAATACTAAAAATTGGTATAGGTTTAATTTACTTTTGGTTTTCGTAGCGGTGCAGAATTTTCTTCTCTTCATATGTATACTTATCTAGTTATCCTCCCTTGTCCTCCTTATTTAATATAGGAGTAGTAATTTGATAGCAATATTTTTCAGCCTCTTTTTTAGACTAGAAATTTGCATTGCGTTTGCACATAGATTTGGCTTACAGTCAAATATTTTTAGTCAGATGCTTTTAATTTGATATCTTATGCTGCTTTGTAGTACTACAAAATAAGAAAAATAGTGGCAGTGTGAAATGTCACCTAGATTGTTTCTTTCAAAATTTTGGAAATTTGATACACCTTGTCCCTTTGAAATTTCGAAAGTTGGTTAACTGCTTGCCATGATTAGTGGCATGACAAAGGGATATTAATTTTTCTTTGTGTATATAGGAAATGCTATGTATATTGTATTACTAATTAACTAGTAGGGTAAGAGCATAGAAAGGTTAATAGTGCAGTTTTTTTTAATTGATAACGGTTAACCATAACAAAAACTTTGCAATATAAGTATTATATTTAAATTTATCATAGCAAAGATAAAAATGATGAAAAATTGTAGTATGTCCAAACTCGATTGTTAAGTGTATAACTATAATTAGAAGAAGTACGTAATTACGTATAATAGGGAAGATTAAGATGGACTTGAGTTTTTTTATTCGTCTTCAATCGTACTGTTTGATCGTTAATGTGGACCGTAAAACCGTTTTAAGAGAGCTATATGGGAGAAGCTATACAAATTAAAATAAGAGCCCTCATTTCAAGTTAAGTTAAATACTCTTAATTACAAATGCATGAGAATATACATTTAGTGCCATAGGGCATTAGGGCTCAAAGCCTCAAAGTCATCCTAGTGAAAGGGGTCCAAGCAAATGCTATTAAGCTAATCTCCAATTTATAGTAGTATAGATTATTACGCCGATATTCACAACTCGATTCGTTTATATTTTATTTTTTTGGTCCCTCCCCAAATTATTGGTTTATTTTAATTCGGGTGTATTAAACTACATTAATCTGTGCATTGTTATTACTTATTATATATAGCTTAAATTAGTAATCTTTCCATCTACCTATAATAGGAATTAAGCAAATCATTTTCTCCTTATTTGGTGGCATATTTATTATCTTTTTATTCTTTTTTTCTCAATTCTCCTACATTCTTACTTTTTTTCCGCATAAATTACCTCTCGTATCACACAACCTTGAATAAACTTACACTCATCACAGATATAATTTAGTTAATTAATTCGATTAATAATGCGTTGGTCACTAAGTAAATTACACAAATAACACCAGCCCATATGTTAGAACTTAGAACAATCTGAAATGACAACTCTATAATTTTAGATTACCTTTTAATTTTATTTATTTTTTAATTCAACATTCACTTATATTCATGTTTTACCAAATGACTAAAAAACATACACAATATCATTCACTGTCGTTGCGAGTCCTCACAAGTTGGATTTTCCCTCTTTTATAATTTTATTGCCTCAATTTTGATTTGGTCATAATTTTAAAACGTGGGAAATAACTACAACAACATCAACCTTCATAACTTTTTCATCCAATTTAAAAGTTCATTGAAGATACAAGAATTCGACAAAAATTCATGATTTTGAGGCTAATGCTAGGGTATAAACAGAAAAAACATGTTTTTTGCTGTTTGGAGAATAATTGAACAAACAAATTGTTCTTCAATATTGCAGACCAATTAGCATACCTTAGATTATAAAATATCGTTCAGTTGGTACCTTGTAGAAGTAATATTAAAAATTCTAAACTTAAATCGATGCGAACAATCTATCGTGAATAGTTACTAGTCGTGAATAGTTACTAGTGTGAATATGAAATTACTCATATAATGAATTTTTGAATAGCTGATGATAAAGGTTGAATGCCCCTACTGGAATATTTCAAATGGCTGGAGGGAAAATGTGGGTAGATTATTATGAGTAGGCGCATCATAAGTCATAACTAGTGAAGCAATAAGTGTCATTAAATACCAACTGAAAACTTTTATAGATTTTTCAATATCATAATAGTGCCTAAAAAATAATTGTAGTACATATTAAATATCGTAGCAAATATTAAAAGTATATATTAAGTGGCGAGAGTCTGGTTAATTAATTTTAAATTCAAATACTCCATATGATATAGCTAAGCAAGATATGGTCGACAGTTTAGATATTATAATAGAAAATGGCTTCTCAGACTTGATTTAGGGAAGATTGCCAAATCTGCATGGAAAATGAGATGTGATTAATGACATGCATGCTTAAATTAATAGGAGTATAATGCGTCCGTGATTCTCGCTATGTTAATACATTGTGTTTTTATAGTGAGTGTTGTGTTGTGTAGTGAGAGCACATCAATTCTCGTTTAGTGAGTGTTGTGTAGTGAGAGCACATCAATTTTTTTTTATTGTAGCAAGAAGTTGGGATATACTCCCTCCGTCCCGCTTTAGCAGTCCCATTGACTTTTCTGCCATATTTTTGTAAAAATGATAAAAAATAGTTAAAGAGGAGAAATGGTAAATTAAGAGAGAGAATAATATAGAGAAGAGTCTTATCTACATTATTGTCTCTCTTACTTTACCATTTCTCTACTTTAACTATTTTTTATCATTTTTACAAAAAGAGAGCAGAAAAGTCAATGGGATTGCTAAAGCGGGACGAAGGGAGTAAAATTTTGGTACTGATTAGAAAGTAGTAGTATTATTATAACAACAATATGTAAAATGTTGTTAAATTATATATTGGGTGATATATTTAGAGATTAACCCTAGTTATAAGTAAGGTTAACATCTTTTTCCGATGGATTAATTCTCCGATGGCTTTGTTATTATTGTATTTTTTTTTTACTCTAGTCTAATCGTCTTAATAACATACCTCTAAATTTATCCAAGTGGGCTAAGTAATTATATGCATGTGTTTCTGTTATTATTATGTAAACTTCAATGTACAAATTGTTTAATTAGACAAGTTGAAGAGATGAAGTCAGCTCTCTGTCCTTGCAAAATGTACATGAAATCCAAAATTAACCTGCCAAACGCTAATTCAGCATGAAAGAAAGTTGACTAATAGTAGTATATGGTGAAGACTATTTTATTATGCTGCAATTTGTGCAAATGGGAAGCTATGGATCAACAAGTGGACTATATAGGTCAAATATTTGGATTATTACATGTATAATGATATGTTGTCGTCATAAAATAAAACAAAACACAAAAAGTGTAACTATAATTTCTGCTGCTAAATTTTATCTTGGCAGTGAAAAATTGAGTGCATCAAAATTATTTATGAACAATAGAATTCCGTACTAGTATAATTTTGTCGCATTTCTATAATTTTTTTAATAAGCAATGGCTTATTATGAACATCAGATTGACACACATACATAAACATAAAGTTGACACGCGTTTCGGAAAATTGGTAAAATCTGGAAGTAATATATTTAATGTGTGATAGTTGTACATATTTTGTCTTTTTTCAATTTCATGTATTTTCCAAGATTAGTAAAGCGAAATGTGGTTGAATTCAACCGGCGCCGAAGCCGGATTTAATTTCCTTTTCTTTTCTTCTCCTCGTTCATGTCGCCCAAATTAATCCAATCCTTCTTCGCTCTCATTATTTATTTGTTGTTTAATTAGTAGTGGGATTACTTATTAAAGATTGAATTTTTTCTTTTAATCCAAAATAGTTGCAAATACTCTATATTTTAGAATTCGGTGGATGAACGATTATAGAATTGCAGACTTTTAGATAGTGTATACACCAAATTATCATTAAAAATGAAAAAGAAAATGTCATTGATAAACAGAGGCAAGGGTAATTTAGAGAAATAAAAAATTCTGACAAACGCGGGAGTATGAAAGCGACTAGGAAAAGGCTTTAACGGCGGAGATGGAGCAGCTGCACATGCACGAATTTGCCTGCACATGCATTCCCAGCTTCTACTTCCGTGAACAAAATTGTTTTTGCTCCTTTTTTATTTTCCTCAAATTTCCCCTTTCCGCTTTCATTTAAGAGGTTTATTATATAACTAATTAAACAACCACCAATTCAAATATATTGTACTCCAATTAAAATTAACTAATAGTATTTCAATAATTAAAATTTTATGGAGTATATAATTTCAACACATAATTTACAACACTAGATTATAGTCTATTTAAGATATTAGTATATTATATCCTATAAAATAGTAGTTCTATATGATATGGTAAAAAAATAGTAATTGATATCTTCTTTTTGGGAATTATAAGTACATCTAATACAATTTTGAATATAAAGATACAAATACAACTGAATATGCACGGCTATCAAATGCCAAAATATTCCAAAAACGTCACCGAATACTATAGTATATTCCATTTCATTATTAAAAAGGAACAATCGAATAAACAACTTGGCTATATGATATGTACATCAGTACATATAAATACGGGATTAAGTTATTCTACAAGCAAACGATTCTTAAACTATTAAATTAAGAATCATTTACAACTTTTTGGATCATAAAGAGTTCTGGTAAATTTATAATCTTATTGATAAATTCATGAATCATGGTTCAAATTCCAAACGTCACAAGTTTTTTTGTTTGTTGAATTTATACAATTTCCCACCAAATTTATATATGTTGAATAACAAATTAATTCGTTTCACGGTTTTATTATTTTATACAACAAAGTGACGAATTTATTGTAAATTTTATTGCAAATAATTCAGAAACTATAAAATTTTTCTATACTAGGAGTACCTGTTTTGCATTGGCCTTTGGCCCCATCTGTTTTGAATTTCACGAGAACGAAGATCTGCAATGCCTTGTCTCTTTAAAATTTACCCTTTGTGATTTTAACATTATAATTGATTGGACAAAAATTCAGAGCCGGACACTTGTAGCCTTTAGGGTATACTATATTTATTAGACACTCTAAAAAAGTACAATAATTATCATAGTCCTAATAAATTTATTTTTGTTAGATACCAAAATTTTCGATGATTTGCCAACCTGTTATTGGTCCAGGTCCTAGATCATGGAGTATATTAAGAAGTGTAGTTTTTGTTTGAATTTATTGGAATTCATCAAGAAAAAGTGATTATAAACACATCAATCTAAGAAATGATCAGTAAGCATATCCTCATTCGTTATATGATACCGATGGAAAGACTAAAGATATGGTATATGGTCGATGGTATCATTGTTTAGGCGTTTACATGAAAATGTCTTTCCGTTTAAATAATTACTACTATCATTTATCACTCCGTCCCCGATTAGGAGTCACATTTTGACCGGATACGAGTTTTAAGAAATGTAAAGAAAAGTTGTTGAAAAAGTTAGTGGAATGTGGGACCTATTTTTTATATTGGTTTTATAATAAAATGTGAGTGAATTGAGTTAGTGGAATGTGAGGCCTATTTACTATTTATGGTAAAAATGGAGTGTGGCTCTTAATTGGGGACGGACCGAAATGGAAAAGTGTGACTCTTAATCGGGGACGAAGGGAGTAATACATAAAATTTTAATTTTTTTCATTTAAGTCAGGTTAGGAAATTGCACATTATAAAAAATTTGTGATTTTAATACCCCATCCAAAATTCATAAGAAATAGTACTATCAAAACACCCCAAATTTATAAAAGTTAAGGTAATATCCCTTTTAATGATGAAAATGAAATCATGTAGATTTGTTAAATGTCAACAACCTTATCTTCTGTTAAATTTCCTAAACGACCCTATTTGCCACCAAAATTCTCGTTTTGACTACTTTAATTTTAAAAGCAACTCTTGGTGTAACAAAATTGAAAATTGTGGATGTTTGAGAGCATCCACAATGGTTGGATGAGTGTCTGCACTAATGATCGCCACATTAGCATTTCTTAGTATGACATTTCCTTCTATAGGAGTTCTGCCCTAGTGTCCATCCTATCAATTAAAACTCATTTTGCATTTAATTTTTAATATTATTTTTTAATTTTATTTTCAATTACTAAAACACCAAAATACTATTCCCTCCGTCCCAACTAAGTTGAGTTTGTATTCCTCTTTGGGATGTCTCAACTAAATTGAGTCATTCCATTTTTTAACAAAAAATAAAACATCCACTGACTCTTACTTTATTCAACTACTTGTTTTACTTTCTCTTTATTTTTCCTACTTTATACCTTTCTCCTACTTTCCAACACAAAATCTTAATCTCCGTGCCCAAAAGTTATGTCTCAACTTAGTTGAGACTGGGGTATATTATATTAAATACTACAAATTTTAAAAAGACACTATATTACTTTAAAAAAAACTACATTACTAAATTTTAAAAAACCTACACTAGTCATCTAAATCTAACTTCTTGCTCAAATTCTCGATCATCTTCTCAAGCCTCGGGCGGGCGACCGGATCGGTGGTATTTTCTAGAACGGAACTAACTCAGTCTCTGAAATGATAGTGGACCCTACAGATCCAGGTGTCTCAATCCGGTAGTCTTTGTGGCCGGGCCAACGTACGCCGCTACCGCCACCGCCAAACATCGGCATATCGTTGTCGGCACTATTCGGGTTTGGGAAATTGCTAGGATTCATATTTGATAGAGAAATGAGAAGAGAGTAGAGGAATGCAAGTGTGTGTGTAATATAGTGAAATGATGGTGGGAGTATATATATAAGTTTGAAAAAAGAATAAAAAATAAATAAAAAAACGCGTCGAGATTTTCCTCGTCCGCACTTGTCCGTGATTCTGCAATGAGCGGACGTGCTCGTGGACGAGGCATCGACCACAACCGAATTTTCGGTCGACTCACTCGTCCGGACGATTGTCCGACGAGCTGCAATGGTCGGACGATCGTCGAACGAGGACAATCTTGGGAGATCGTTTGGACGATCATCCACCATTGTAGATCTTATTCTCTACTTGTGATCACAAATTCACAATTGTTTATAACGGAATAACGAAATTATTAGCAACATTGACTTAAAAAGAATGACTATTTTAGGGAAAATCGCAAAATTAGATTTGGTTGTTCACTTGATTTGATTGGCCTACAAGCAGTCTATTACTCTATTTCATACATGCATTTGCAACTAACTACCGAAATATACAACACTACTACTTTAAAGTAGTATTACTATTATTATTTTTATTTAGGGAGAGTGGGAACTGGAGTAGATTTATTGACCTCACTCATTAATCTAAGGAGGTTTTTCATATTGATATAATGACACTACTAATTATTTATAATAATAAAATTCGAGTAATATTTTTGCTCTTATTTTTTTTACTACTCCCTCTGTTCCATAATAATGGATACGTTTCTTTTCGGCACGAAGATTAAGATAAATTATGTTAGATGAGTTAAGTAAAGTGGGAAATGAAAAAGGTAGAGAAATGGTGAAAGAAAAAAGTAAGAGAAAATAAAGTAGGTGCAGGAAAATATGTTGACTTTTATTAAAAAGGGAAATAATTCTATTACTATGAAACATACCAAAATGATAAAATGAGTCCATTACTATAGAATGGAAGAAATACTAGTGAGGAAAGTGGGAACTGGAGTTGATTAATTGACCTCACTCCTTAATCTAAGGTGGTTTTTCATATTGATATAACTGTGTTCATAATAAAATTCGTAGTGGTTTTACAGGTCATTACGGTTTTAAAATATTCAATCACGTGCACAAGTGCATTAATTTCTAATTCTACGAGAGAGGTAAATCATACTAAGGGCCTTTCAGTAACTTTCCACTGACATGCCATCCTTTAAAGTTTCAACTCTATTGCAGTTTTATTAAATTATGTTCACAAATTCAAAGTAAAATAAATAAATTTTCATAATTTAAAATTCTATTATAGAACCAAGGCCTAAATTAGAGTAGTAAAATTTAATTTTCTGGATTACAAACTGCATATCCAAACCAAAATCTCGTAATCACCTATGAGGGCGTTTAGTTTGCAAGATTGTATCACAGATTAAATATATAGTGTGTTTGGTTTATGAGATTTAATTTCACAATTCAATCTTAGATGGATAATCATGGAATAATTAGTCATAACTAATATCTCATGACTAAAATAATCTCACAACTCAATCCTAGATTGTATTTTGGTATTATTTTATCTAGGAAACCGAACATCACCTATGTATATTTCAGACCCAAGAGTCACCATGAGTATCTAGTGTGTCTATTTGTGTGCTAATGCGGCACGTTCTAAATTTAAAATTTGACCTATAAGGAAAAAAAGAAGGAACGAATACAATTAAATACTAAAAATAAAAAAGAAAAAACGGTCGTGGTCGCCTATATTGACGAATCTAATTAAGTTTCAAATATATTTGATCAAAACATGATTATTTAGTTTTAGCGCCTTCAGTTCAGCTCATTTAGTAGCAAATTCAAGCATTTAGTATAATTTACACAACTTTACCATGTTAAGCGAATACGTGAGCACACATACTATTCATTGGCTACAATTTCTTTTTTAGTTAGTTTGCAAAAAAAAATTACTCCACTTACTTTCATTTTAGTACTTGTCCATAGGGTTTGCAAAACAAATGTGCATTTCTGAAATAGTAGATGAATATATTCTATAAGCAGGCCAACCGTTTAATTATCACACGGTGTTTGTATTATCCCAAATTTTAAGAAAGAATTGCCAGAAAGGATACGAAATTTGTTGTTTTTTGTATTAGATGGGGGCAAAATATAATAGGCAGTCACATCTTAATATGTGGAGTATGTAAATATGTAATCTAGTATGTTTATTACTTTGATTACGTTATTGCAAAACAGCGAATCATCCTAGTTGGATCACACTGATTACAAGTTGACAAATTACTAAATTCCGGTATAGAAAACTATAGCAGCACATCCAATCAGAAAGCAATAATTATAATTTGCAGTTAAACATCACATAATTATCACATATATTGATTTAATGTGACAACTATAACAAACATCAATGGTTATTTTGAAAATTATCATATAGTACTATATTCGAATTACGTAACCCATCAATGACAGGTAATTAGCGATAATTATATGTGGAGGAGATTTTATGATAGTACTACATTTTTTTCTTATATCAGAATCGTAATATGAATAGTGTTATTGTTAGTTTATGATTTTATGCTAATAATATTTGTTTTGTCATATAGTAGTAGTGGGGTAACTATTTAAGTTGCTAACTCTGCTTGCTCATCAATGCAGTGCATTAAAAATGTAAATACGGTGACATCAAAATATCAACACATAATATCAACATATTATATTGAAGTTCAACAAAATTATACATGTTGATATTTTAATGTTATCGTGTTGACATTTTTAATACACTGCATTGATGAGTTAGCAAGTTAGCAACTTTAGAAAGCTAGCAATTAATCACACCCCTACCCCTAGTAGTAGTACTTATTTTTTTATATATATACCCTAAAATTTGTTATTTACATCATTAATTTTTTAAATAAATAAAAATCAAACAGATATCAATTCATTCATTTTCATTATACTTTAAAAAATGAATAAATAATAAAGAATAGATAGAACTTTTATATATTTTATATAAGTATTTAGCCAGCATAATTTAGATCAGGTTTTACATTCAATAATTGAGTGAACAGAGAAGATTCTCGAATCAATTCCTTAAATAATTAATAGCAACGGATAGCGGAGAACTTAAAAAATGCATTGATTTTTGGTGAAATGAAATAATAATATGACAAGAGTTATGCTTTACAGTTTTCGTGGTTTTCATTAAGAAAAAATTCGTAATTTTAAAATATATGACTCAAATAATTTAATATCGATTAGCCATATAATAAAAACATTATTACATGAATAAACATTCAACTATATAAAAAATGAAAAAAAAAACAATAAATATATGCAACGGCGGCGTTTACAACGTAGACACGTAGACGGAAGTGCCGTCTAATGCTCCGCGATCAGTGGAACCTTTTTGCTAAAAAGTGGAGAAAATGCTGTGTTTTTACTTCTTTTTTCTTCTTTTGTTTTTCATTTTCTTTCATTCCCACATTTAAAATATAAAAAGATTTGGTGGCTTTAATATTTTTTTGACTTGGTGGCTTTAATATTTAACTACCTGATCTGATCAACCTAACTACCACATTTGCCGTTGGATTTATAGTAAATTTATTTTAAAAGTCTAACTACCTCATTTCCACCTATGCACATTAATTCTAAATAAGAATTAGGTGGTATTTTCATTCATCTTGATGATTGTGAAGTACATTATGTCCTGTCATTGTTAAAATTTATTTCATACTCCTCTCCGACTCCAAGGTTTGATTACTAGTGGGTAGAGGAAAATGTAGTGTTCTCTTTCAAAAATTATGGTTGTTCCATTGTCATTAATTTTTTTTCTTCAAATGTAGTAAAGGTTCTAACTGTCAAATGAGACACAAGAAGACATATGCTTACTTTGAGAAGAGAGCATCGATTTCAATATTTAATATTAATACACTAAGAACTTGTTTTTTCTTTTTTCGATGTTCCAAATATGTAGACTTCATAAAAGATAATGTGATTAAAAGTTCATTCACTAATATATCCTTATTTGATTAATTGATAGCATTAGTTGATCATAAAAGATAAATACAACTATACAAGTAAATTAAGAAGTTTAATTGTATATAGTAATATTTTCAACTTAATCCTTGTGAAGATATCAATCAATCTGTACATAATTGGGATGAAGTGAGTACTTTTGTTTATTTATCCAAATAAAGGTAAAGAAGAACTATTTCAGTTCCCAACTTAGCAAACATGACTTTTTTATGAGGAGGCAAAGAATAAAGTGAATGTGACTATTCAAATAATTAATTGTCAACTAATTAAGGAAGATTTACTATGCACAAAATTCATCACAAACTAATTATGTCCAATTACCGACAATGGAAGATGGCTTCCTGCAGGCATCTTTACATTATTACCGGATCATCAGTTGATCTTTCCTTAATTTTTGAGTTAAATATGTAAAGTGCCCACCCAATAAACTAAAGGCAAATCGTAACTAGATTTGGTGAACATAATTAATTATTGGAGTAAACCTTCCGAGTTCAAATCAAGATTCTGGAGTGTTTTTCTATGATTAGGTTCCCTCTAAAAAAAAAGTACTAATCATCAATAGTTTTCATGTCCAAGCAAACAATAGTACTATATGATATTTTCCTTCATACATTTGAAACCCGATTCGAATCGAAATGGTAGTAAAATTTCACGGATGAACCGAGTAGTTTGATCTTTCTGTCCCCTATCGTGTTTTTAAAATCCACACCAAATTGAAATGGCCGAATAATTTGTAGATGGAGAAAGTAACAAAGGAGAGACAAACCTAATCCGAATCGAAACGCTATAAAACCCGATCCAAATCGAAACGTTTAATTTCTAATGAGACAGGGGGAGAATGTTACTCCATCCGTCCTAAAAAAAACAGACTAGTTTTACTGGTTTGGGCCGTCCCCCAAAATTAGACCAAGTCCAAATATGAAACGTTTTAAACAATAATAATCTTAACACATCATTTAAAATGTAGACCTCACATCCACTAACACTTCTTTCACTATCTTTCTCTTACCTTACTAATTATATATTAAACACGTGTCATTTACAAGTTTGTCTATTTTTTGAGTACAAAGATAGTATGAAACTAGGAATCCATAGCTTAATAGTATCCATAAAGAATGAAAATATAGTTTAATAGTATCCAGAAGAATTAAAATACGTGTCATTTATAAGTTTGTTGATTTTTAAATTTGCCGAGTGAGAGAGTATGAAACAATGAATCCATAGCTCAATAGTATCCAGAAGAACACAATTTAATTAGTGTGTATATCTATTAATACTAAAAAATTTGGTTTATATGTCTTATTAAGTTTTATACATTGATAAAATGGAAGAGGAAACATATTGTAGAACACCCGTGTAACCATTAAACTTATCTCAAAAAATACCCCAAATATCTTGGATTTTTATGAAAAAGAGGGAGAGTATCAAAGTTACTTGTAATAAGTTACATTACATATTCGTATACCTCAACATTAAGTTACATTACATGTTCGTATACCTCAACACTTTATCGATTCATCCGAGTAACTTGTTGAGGCAAAAATTAGGAAATAAACCTCTTTCCCTAAAAGAGCAAACAAGAGAGAGTAGTGAAAATAATGTAGTTAAAAGAAAAAGGGTGATCATCAACTATCCACATTTTATCCACATTTTTTTGTTTTTTTTTGGTCATGAAGACTTAAAAGGTTAATTAAATAAACAGTAATTTTTTAATTCCACTCTTATAGTTAAACTAGTATAACCCACGTGCGATGCACGATCCATTTTATTTTTTTCATATTGAATATAAGCATATATATATATATATATATATATAATCAATTGAGATTATTTAGGCTAATTGAGAAATGAGATGCAATATCAGCCACTCATTTTTATTAAATGAATGGTCCAGATTTTGCCACACAATAAATATTTTTAGATTAATTTAATATGAAAGGGCAGAATAGTAATTTTATGTTTTAATTAGGGATGAAGAAGATGGCCACCCAGAGAGTCGATGCGGTGATCCAATCATCATTCTTCTCTCTCAACCAGATCAATCCTTCGAAATTCTTCGTCATTTCGCTGATTTCTCATCGGAAGCTTTGTTTCTTAGATATTCCGGATAGGTGGAGAGAGCTTTCACGAGCGCGCTTCGATCCTTCACCGTTGAAGCTGAAGGAATCGGCGTTTTCGACGCCGTCGAGGAAATGGCGGTATTCGAGAAGTTGAATCAGCAACTGAATTGAATCAATTGATGATCTGAATGTTCAATTCGCGTTAATTGAAAACCTAATTCGGTGAAATTTGGGGAAAACGCAGGGAATGGGGGTTCGAGAATATGGAATTCAGAGATTCGTGAACGAGGATAAGGCAAGATCGGAAATACGCGATTCAGGCGAGAAACGCCTACGCGACCGGCGTCCACATGTCGGAGAATGTCGTCGGTGGGAGCTCTGCCGCAATCTCCTCCCGGCGAAGGGCGCTTTCTGGAATTCGCAGATCGTATTTGGACACACATGTAATTTAATTTCTAATCTCATTTCATTTTTCTCGTTTAGATTTTGATAGCAGCAGCCATGATCCGATTGATTTTGTATTGATTTTTATACATATTCTTCCTCTTTCCCCTCGGATTTTGTTGCTTTTTTTGTTTTTGTTGTTCTTTCTTGCTTGAATGATTGATGTATGGATGATGATGGGGACGGAGATTCACCTAAATAATGATAGTCCTGTTAACTGTGATATCTCAACTTTGTTTTAATTGTTGACATTTGATATTTTGGCTATTGATATGTGAATTATAAGTGTTATTTTTTAGTTGTTGACATTTTAATACGAGTTGTTGACATTCGATATTCTGGCTATTGATATGTGAATTATAAGTCTTATTTTTTAGTTGTTGACATTTTAATACGAGTTGTTGACATTCGATATTCTCGGTATTGATATGTGAATTATAAGTGTTATTTGTTAGTTGTTGACATTTTAATACGAGTTGTTGACATTCGATATTCTCGGTATTGATATGTGAATTATAAGTGTTATTTGTTAGTTGTTGACATTTTAATACGAGTTGTTGACATTCGATATTCTCGGTATTGATATGTGAATTGTAAGTGTTATTTGTTAGTTGTTGACATTTTAATATGAGTTGTTGACATTCAATATTCTCGCTATTGATATGTGAATTATAAGTGTTATTTTTTTGGTGGCAGGAGGAATTGCTGCATTGTTACGATGTGATGGCGGCGGCGTCGGGGCTGTTGACGCCGGCGAATGTGCTGGATTTCAGCTGCTCGTTTTCTAGCAGTCAAATTGAGAATTCCGCCATTAATGAATCGCCTCAGCTTTCTCAGAACAAGAAGAGGTTGATTTCTGCTCAGTGATTTAAGCTCGTGTATGAATCTGGCAAAGATGTCGAATTAGTGTTGATTACTTGATGATTTTTCACAAATTTACGGTAGCTTGAATCTAGCTTAAAAAAATACTACTGATGTTGTGCAGAGCCGCAAAAAATACTACCGATGATGGTCTTCTCGTTTTGGATTGAAGTGGCATGTTCAACTCATGAAATATATTCACTGAATTTGTCGTTTTCGGAAAGTTTGTTTGCGGGTGTAAGATTCTTTTGGTAGATAATGATAGTCTGGATATGAATTGGAAATATGTCTGTTTAAATTTTACTTCCATATTTTATTTCTTTTCATTGCTCTGTTTGGATCACTGAACATGAGTTGCATGATGGTTGCTCACTGGATTTAGAATTCCAGTTGAGAGTCTCTAAACGACAAAAGCTTAAATCCTCATCTCTCAAATTTGTATATCGCAATAAGGTCAATTCTTATAATATATGAGCTTTCAAAAGTGATATATATGTATATCTGCATCTTATATTTTGTAGATTAGTTCTGGTGTATACTAATATGAAAATAATCAGCACTTTGAGAAATTTTTTGGAAGTCAAGTGATACCACTCTAATTTTATGATAAACTTGCTAGGAGACTATTGATAGCATGGATTAGTTACTTTATCTGTGGAGTAACTTATCTTAACTCTATTTTCTAGACCAGAAACTGAGAAATAGGAGTCTGCTGCTGATGCTGTTCTTGTAGGGCCATTAGTTAATTTATGAACTAGTTCTTCTCTTCATAAGACTTAGCTTAAAATCTAAGAGGCCACACTTTCAAGAATTGTTTTTGAGTTGTTGACA